>NC_069509.1:200844191-200996691 GCF_027579735.1 Bombina bombina
AGCAGACAAGCTTGGAACCAGGTCAGACAGAACCTGGCCCCAAGGGCGGCTGCTCACCATTACCAAACGGAGCCAGCCGCTCATGAGGTGTTGAGCACCCAAGCCGAGGAACCCCTGGGAATTCTGCATGAGGTGATGTCGGTCCAGGGACTTCGGGATTCGGGAGCTACTTTAACCCTGATAGCTCCCCATTTGGTGCCGGATACAGCACCCACTGGCGGATCCGTGGCAGTACGAGGGGCAGGGGGAGCAGTATACCGATTGCCCACTGCTAGAGTGGAGTACAGACCCCCAGTCACCCCAGCAGCTGCCAGTTACCAACCCCCGGCGCACCGCTATACCACACGGCCTCCGGCCACGAACTACCCTCAGAGAGCCCAGTTCAATTTGCGGGGCTACTCACAACCTATTCGGTGCTTTGGATGTAAGCAACTAGGGCACAAAAGACCAGAGTGTCCCCTAAACGCAGCGAATCAAGCACAGTCCTGGAGAAGACCCGCTGGTGGAATCCCACATAATCCTCAGCCTGTGGCCCGCTACGTAGAGGCGCCAGAATGCTGGGGCAGCCTACATGAAGCAGACCCCGTGCAAGCTGCCCACCGGAATAACCGGCAACGGGTTAAAGTGAATGGGAAGGAGGTCAGTTGTCTACGGGATACTGGTGCTACCATGACCTTGCTTCAAGAGAACTTGGTGCCTGAGAAACAGCACACTGGAGACACTGTGGCTGTGAGGGTAGCAGGGGGCACTGTGTTCCGCCTACCTGTTGCCAGGGTACATTTGGATTGGGGAGTGGGCGCTAGACTTGTGAATGTGGGGGTCAAGAAGGACTTACCTGCTGATGTTCTCCTTGGAAATGACTTGGCCCCCCTTGTTTCTGCCTATGCTCCCATGGATCCCGCTGATGTTAACCCTGTGACTACCCAAGCCCAGTCCCTCCGGGAAGAGACGCTTCCATGTTTGGGGTGGGGGCAGTACTGAGCCAAGTTGGAGCAGATGGCGGAGAACACCCCGTAGCTTACTTGAGCCGAAAGTTGTTGCCCCGGACATCCCCAAGCCGATCCGTTGGGATCAGACTGTGTATGCCGGCTTGGTTCTGGGGGAGCATTGTGGCAAACCTAGCCACTTCTGGACTATAACATAAGAAAGGTTGTCTATAGGCTGTATATTGTGCTATGTAGATGTGACAGACCCTTCTGTCAGCACTGAAAGAGTTAACTGTGTTCAGCTTTAGCCTCAGCTATTGTGCACTGTCATTAATGTTATTGATACACAGTCCATTGTTTAATCAACCTCAGAGAGCAGACCCTAGATGATAAGGAAAGCCAAGTGTGTGTCTGTGTTTAAATTGTTATCAGCTTGAGCAAGGTATTCTATTGTATCATGTAAAAGGGCGTGTTCCCTCCATCTAATGTACAACATTCTTTCAACCCCCCTTCTGGGGGGGTCAGACCTGCATAAATACTGGGCATATGAGCCTTAATAAAAGTCATTCTGTTTTAAACCTGAAAACTGGCTGGGTTGTGAATTGCTGATTCCCTATGCAGGACATTGTTCCCTGGTGTTAACCCTTGGTATCCGGTTGGTACCGTTACAATATATACACATATACACACACATATATACACATATACACACACATATATACACGTATACACACACATATATACACATATACACACACATATATACACATATACACATATACACACACATATATACACATATACACACACATATATACACATATACACACACATATATACACATATACACACACATATATACACACATATATACACATATACACACACATATATACACATATACACACACATAAATACACATATACACACACATATATACACATATACACACACATATATACACATATACACACACATATATACACATATACACACACATATATACACATATACACACACATAAATACACATATACACACACATATATACACATATACACACACATATATACACATATACACATATACACACACATATATACACATATACACACACATATATACACATATACACATATACACACACATATATACACATATACACACACATATATACACATATACACATATACACACACATATATACACATATACACACACATATATACACATATACACATATACACACACATATATACACATATACACACACATATATACACATATACACACACATATATACACATATACACATATACACACACATATACACACACATATATACACATATACACACACATAAATACACATATACACACACATATATACACGTATACACACACATATATACACACATATACACACACATATATACACATATACACACACATATATACACATATACACACACATATATACACATATACACACACATATATACACATATACACACACATATATACACACATATACACACACATATATACACATATACACACACATATATACACATATACACACACATATATACACATATACACACACATAAATACACATATACACACACATATATACACATATACACACACATATATACACATATACACATATACACACACATATATACACATATACACACACATATATACACATATACACATATACACACACATATATACACATATACACACACATAAATACACATATACACACACATATATACACGTATACACACACATATATACACACATATACACACACATATATACACATATACACACACATATATACACATATACACACACATATATACACATATACACACACATATATACACATATACACACACATATATACACACATATACACACACATATATACACATATACACACACATATATACACATATACACACACATATATACACATATACACACACATAAATACACATATACACACACATATATACACATATACACACACATATATACACATATACACATATACACACACATATATACACATATACACACACATATATACACATATACACATATACACACACACATAAATACACATATACACACACATATATACACATATACACACACATATATAATACACAAACTTATGCACACACACATTATATATATATATATATATATATCCATAAATGGCATGCACTCACAGTATTTGTGCAGAAAGTGCTTTATTGGCACACACTAGTATAGTTACTACACAATAGTATAGTGCATGCCATTTATGAAGTTGTAGTTTCGCTTGCCTGCACCATGGTAGCTGATTTTAAAGGTAGGAGTGCACTCTATTGTATCAAACTGATATTGAGGGCAGCAGCTGAGTCCTCAATATCACGCTAGCCATCGGAAAGAAAATAACGGTGCTAAGTCTGACACACTCTTGGGTTGAAAGAGAGTGACAACTGGAATGTACATGTGAGTATTCCCCAAGGGGAGGAAAAGATACATTGGAGATCTACAATCAAGGTAAAGCCTTTGAGAACTGTTACTTATGTTACAATACATTCAACACAGACATCCTAGCAAGGTGAGCGGAAGTTTAACCATATGAGCCCTAATTCCTTGACACAGAAAGAGCAACGATTTAAGGAGAAATTTTGTATATTATTCACGTGGACATAAATGATGAACAGTACAACATTTAAACTCCTACGGCTAGATTTAGAGTTTTGTCGGTAAGGACCCGCGTAGCTAACGTTGGCTTTTTTCTGGCCGCACCTTTAAAATAACTATGGTATTGAGAGTCCACAGAATGGCTGCGTTAGGCTCCAAAAAAGGAGCGTACAGCATATTTAACGCCACTGCAACTCTCAATACCAGAGTTGCTTACGGAAGCGGCCAGCTTCAAAAACGTGCTTGTGCACGATTCCCCCATAGGAAACAATGGGGCTGTTTGAGCTGAAAAAAAACCTGCAAAAAAAGCCGCGTTCAGCTCCTAACGCAGCCCCATTGTTGTCTATGGGGAAACACTTCCTACGTCTGCACCTAACACCCTAACATGTACCCCGAGTCTAAACACCCCTAACCTTATACTTATTAACCCCTATTCTGCCGCCCCCGCTATCGCTGACCCCTGCATATTATTTTTAACCCCTAATCTGCCACTCCGTAAACCGCCGCTACTTACATTATCCCTATGTACCCCTAATCTGCTGCCCCTAACACCGCCGACCCCTATATTATATTTATTAACCCCTAATCTGCCCCCCACAACGTCACCTCCACCTGCCTACACTTATTAACCCCTAATCTGCCGAGCGGACCGCACCGCTATTATAATAAAGTTATTAACCCCTAATCCGCCTCACTAACCCTATAATAAATAGTATTAACCCCTAATCTGCCCTCCCTAACATCGCCGACACCTAACTTCAAACATTAACCCCTAATCTGCCGACTGGAGCTCACCGCTATTCTAATAAATGTATTAACCCCTAAAGCTAAGTCTAACCCTAACACTAACACCCCCCTAAGTTAAATATAATTTAAATCTAACGAAATTAATTAACTCTTATTAAATAAATTATTCCTATTTAAAGCTAAATACTTACCTGTAAAATAAATCCTAATATAGCTACAATATAAATTATATTTATATTATAGCTATTTTAGGATTTATATTTATTTTACAGGTAACTTTGTATTTATTTTAACCAGGTACAATAGCTAAAATAGTTAAAATAATTACAAAATTACCTGTAAAATAAATCCTAACCTAAGTTACAATTAAACCTAACACTACACTATCAATAAATTAATTAAATAAAATACCTACAATTACCTACAATTAAACCTAACACTACACTATCAATACATTAATTAAATACAATATCTACAAATAAATACAATGAAATAAACTATCTAAAGTACAAAAAATAAAAAAGAACTAAGTTACAAAAAATAAAAAAATATTTACAAACATCAGAAAAATATTACAACAATTTTAAACTAATTACACCTACTCTAAGCCCCCTAATAAAATAACAAAGACCCCCAAAATAAAAAAATGCCCTACCCTATTCTAAATTACTAAAGTTCAAAGCTCTTTTACCTTACCAGCCCTGAACAGGGCCCTTTGCGGGGCATGCCCCAAAGAATTCAGCTCTTTTGCCTGTAAAAAAAACACATACAATACCCCCCCAACATTACAACCCACCACCCACATACCCCTAATCTAACCCAAACCCCCCTTAAATAAACCTAACACTAAGCCCCTGAAGATCTTCCTACCTTATCTTCACCATACCAGGTTCACCGATCGATCCAGAAGAGCTCCTCTGATGTCCTGATCCAAGCCCAAGCAGGGGGCTGAAGATGTCCATGATCTGGCTGAAGTCATCATCCAAGCGGGAGCTGAAGAGGTCCATGATCCGGCTGAAGTCATCATCCAAGCGGGAGCTGAAGAGGTCCATGATCCGGCTGAAGTCATCATCCAAGCGGGAGCTGAAGAGGTCCATGATCCGGCTGAAGTCTTCTATCAACGGCATCTTCAATCTTCTTTCTTCCGGATCCATCTTGCAGACCTCCGACGCGGAACATCCTGCTGGCCCGACGGACTATCGACGAATGAAGGCTCCTTTAAGGGACGTCATCCAAGATGGTGTCCCTCGAATTCCGATTGGCTGATAGGATTCTATCAGCCAATCGGAATTAAGGTAGGAAAATTCTGATTGGCTGATGGAATCAGCCAATCAGAATCAAGTTCAATCCGATTGGCTGATCCGATCAGCCAATCAGATTGAGCTTGCATTCTATTGGCTGTTCCGATCAGCCAATAGAATGCGAGCTCAATCTGATTGGCTGATCGGATCGGCCAATCGGATTGAACTTGATTCTGATTGGCTGATTCCATGAGCCAATCAGAATTTTCCTACCTTAATTCTGATTGGCTGATAGAATCCTATCAGCCAATCGGAATTCGAGGGACGCCATCTTGGATGACGTCTCTTAAAGGAGCCTTCATTCGTCGGTAGTCCGTCGGGCCAGCAGGATGTTCTGCGTCGGAGGTCTGCAAGATGGATCCGGAAGAAAGAAGATTGAAGATGCCGTTGATAGAAGACTTCAGCTGGATCATGGACCTCTTCAGCTCCCGCTTGGATGATGACTTCAGCCGGATCATGGACCTCTTCAGCTCCCGCTTGGATGATGACTTCAGCCAGATCATGGACCTCTTCAGCTCCCGCTTGGATGATGACTTCAGCCGGATCATGGACATCTTCAGCCCCCTGCTTGGGCTTGGATCAGGACATCGGAGGAGCTCTTCTGGATCGATCGGTGAACCTGGTATGGTGAAGATAAGGTAGGAAGATCTTCAGGGGCTTAGTGTTAGGTTTATTTAAGGGGGGTTTGGGTTAGATTAGGGGTATGTGGGTGGTGGGTTGTAATGTTGGGGGGGGTATTGTATGTGTTTTTTTTACAGGCAAAAGAGCTGAATTCTTTGGGGCATGCCCCGCAAAGGGCCCTGTTCAGGGCTGGTAAGGTAAAAGAGCTTTGAACTTTAGTAATTTAGAATAGGGTAGGGCATTTTTTTATTTTGGGGGTCTTTGTTATTTTATTAGGGGGCTTAGAGTAGGTGTAATTAGTTTAAAATTGTTGTAATATTTTTCTGATGTTTGTAAATATTTTTTTATTTTTTGTAACTTGGTTCTTTTTTAGTTTTTGTACTTTAGTTAGTTTATTTCATTGTATTTATTTGTAGATATTGTATTTAATTAATGTATTGATAGTGTAGTGTTAGGTTTAATTGTAGGTAATTGTAGGTATTTTATTTAATTAATTTATTGATAGTGTAGTGTTAGGTTTAATTGTAACTTAGGTTAGGATTTATTTTACAGGTAATTTTGTAATTATTTTAACTATTTTAGCTATTGTACCTGGTTAAAATAAATACAAAGTTACCTGTAAAATAAATATAAATCCTAAAATAGCTATAATATAAATATAATTTATATTGTAGCTATATTAGGATTTATTTTACAGGTAAGTATTTAGCTTTAAATAGGAATAATTTATTTAATAAGAGTTAATTAATTTCGTTAGATTTAAATTATATTTAACTTAGGGGGGTGTTAGTGTAAGGGTTAGACTTAGCTTTAGGGGTTAATAAATTTATTAGAATAGCGGTGAGCTCCAGTCGGCAGATTAGGGGTTAATGTTTGAAGTTAGGTGTCGGCGATGTTAGGGAGGGCAGATTAGGGGTTAATACTATTTATTATAGGGTTAGTGAGGCGGATTAGGGGTTAATAACTTTATTATAATAGCGGTGCGGTCCGCTCGGCAGATTAGGGGTTAATAAGTGTAGGCAGGTGGAGGCGACGTTGTGGGGGGCAGGTTAGGGGTTAATAAATATAATACAGGGGTCGGCGGTGTTAGGGGCAGCAGATTAGGGGTACATAAGGATAACGTAGGTGGCGGTCGGCAGATTAGGGGTTAAAAATATTTAATCGAGTGGCGGCGATGTGGGGGGACCTCGGTTTAGGGGTACATAGGTAGTTTATGGGTGTTAGTGTACTTTAGAGCACAGTAGTTAAGAGCTTTATAAACCAGCGTTAGCCCAGAAAGCTCTTAACTACTGACTTTTTTCTGCGGCTGGAGTTTTGTCGTTAGATTTCTAACGCTCACTTCAGACACGACTCTAAATACCGGAGTTAGGAAGATCCCATTGAAAAGATAGGATACGCAATTGACGTAAGGGGATCTGCGGTATGGAAAAGTTGCGGCTGAAAAGTGAGCGTTAGACCCTTTCCTGACTGACTCCAAATACCGGCGGTAGCCTAAAACCAGCGTTAGGAGCCTCTAACGCTGGTTTTCACGGCTACCGCCAAACTCCAAATCTAGGCCCTAGAGTGATAAGTCTTACTTTTGCACCACTATTTAAACGAACAAATTAAGCCCTAGCATATTCAAGGACTGTTTATATGGCTGAAGAACAAAACTTGTGATTTATATCAATTGGGAAAACAAAATCCTTTGGATGTATATTGGAAGTTAACAATTGAACTTTAATCATATAAATCTGCTATAAGGACATAGTACTATGTGCACAAAAGTGGGCCCACGTTCGTTATTTTGTAAATATTTATTTTCTTGAAGCTGGCAGTGAATAAATCATATGAGCATAAGAATCATTGTTTTCTGTATGTGATTCTATTTTAATATCCTCTGTAATTTAAATATAGGTAATGTAATGATAGGGGAGCAACTATATTTTTGAATACATAGTGGTGGGGAATTAAAGGGACAGTAAACCCTTATAGGAACCGCTAGTTGTTTAATAAATTAACCCTATACTCTGGCGCCGGATAAAGGGACCTATAGAGAGGACTAGGTTCCACACAATTTTCTTTCTTGATTTTATATATATATCTTTGAGAAAGCGCCAACGGCGTGAAACATGTCAGATGACGTCACCTTTACCCTTGTCTTCCAGTAATCCGTGAGTGAGTGTGTACATACTCAGTTTCTGTGTGGACTTTTAATGCATATTCAATACATTTTCAACAATTGTTTTACTAAAGTGCTTTGTGCGTAGTGTTCTACATTAGCCTGCATCAATTGCTACGTCTTGCTACTCAAGAATACTGACATTTATACTTATGCTATGTGGGAGAACTTTCTCCTTTGATATAAATATTTATTCATTCAATTCATGAAGACTCAGCCCTATAATTCAACTAAAACTTTATTTTAGTGAGTACATGACTGTATATATTCTATCAAAGACTAAAGCGAAGTAGACCTTTTCAAGCACAAACCAGTAATACGCTATGGCCAGTAGGCATGTATCAATGTGTAACACTTGTTTGTTACGATCTAACTTAATGTGTCAAATATGTATCCAACTATTGTATAAGCATATTGTTTGCTGTGAACTTAGGCATCTAGGATATATATTAATTTGTGCCATAAATGGGGAACTCCACTTAGTATCAATTTAATAACTCAGTGTGACGCTTCACCACTTGCTTAATACATATGTATTTATGTATGTATTTATGTATGTATTTATGTATGTATTTATGTATATATTTATGTATGTATTTATGTATATATTTATGTATGTATTTATGTATATATTTATGAATGTATTTATGTATGTATTTATGTATATATTTATGTATGTATTTATGTATGTATTTATGTATGTATGTATGTATGTATTTATGTATGTATTTATGTATATATTTATGTATATATTTATGTATGTATTTATGTATGTATTTATATATATATATATTTATGTATGTATTTATGTATATATTTATGTATATATTTATGTATGTATTTGTGTATGTATTTATGTATGTATTTATGTATGTATTTATGTATGTATTTATGTATGTATTTATGTTTATATTTATGTATGTATTTATGTATGTATTTATGTATATATTTATGTATGTATTTGTGTATGTATTTATGTATGTATTTATGTATCTTTAAATGTATATACAATATAATGTGATGTGGAATCTGAGAGAATCTATTTTCTCTTCCTCACTGGGTCTCAGTTTGCATTTACCAGGTTGCACATAAGTTTGTGCTAGAAAAGGTCAACTTCAATATCTAAATTTCATTAGACTTCTGTGCACTGGAAAAACTCCAAGTATTATATTAGTGGGTTTTTTCAATACTTTTTGACCAAATATATGTTTCTTGGTGCTGGAACTCATATATATACAGCAATGATGTGCAGTCACTAGAGGCAGGTGAGGCATTGCTTCACCTCTCATATGGGCAAAAATATATTTTTTTTATTGGCTTTAAAAAAAAAATTGTAAATTTTTTCCCCCAGCATTTTTTTTTCTCACAGCTATATGTTGTGCAATGAAGAGGCACAATCAGGTCTGCCCACCATTACACAACATGCTGCACCATCTACTGGATGCAAGTGGTTAAGATCATTGCATGGCTCATTAACTGCTTATTTGAGGCAGTCCTATTTGGGCTGAACCAATCCAGTGAGAGGCATTAGTAAGTGGAACATAGGGTTGGGGCTGGATGTTAAATCATATAAAACAAAACAAAAACGCAAAAAAACAACTTTCATATATTTTGTTGCTGTCCTGTGAACCTGCTAGCTTTGCTAAAGTGAAAAAGAGAGTTCTGTTCTTCCCCTCTAAGTGCAGTGGAATGTGCCACTGTCACTTTGTGAATCCTTCCAGAGCAGGAGAGAGGCACAGAGAGCAGTGTTTCAGCCACATCTTATTAAAGTAAGATTTTACTGAAAGATTCTGTTAGTGAAAATGATAATTTAATTAATGTGGTTTAGTGTTTTTTTACTCTTTTACAGCAGGGTCGTTTTTGTATTTTGTTTACTCAAACTTTACACCCACTAACTTAGCAGCTTGCCTCTGTACTTCACACTAAATTATAGACTAATTTTCTGAACTCTCTGTAGCTCTGCTGTTTTATTACTTTAAAATGCAGTGGTCCCCCCCCCCCCCCCCCTTGTGTGTGTGTGTGTGTCTCTCTCTCTCTATCTATCCATTTCTCTCCTTATGTGTTGTTCTCCCCCATGGTCTCTTTCTCTCTCTGTCTCTCTTCCTCCCCCTCTGACTCTCATCCCTTATGTAATGAAAGAATCTATAAGCATAATTTGCAGAATTAAAGTAAAATGTATGTTTTAAACATATTTTAATGGGCATGGATTTCTAGATCTCATAATCAGAGCAAGCATTGTGTTATCTGGCAAGAGTTTCTGTTACAATCCTTTTAGACTAAAATCAGATGTTTACTAAGTTGACCAGTTTTCCAAGACACCATTTAAAGGGACATGAAACCCATATGAAACCCATATGCAAATTTAAATAACTTTCCAATTTACATCTAATATCTAATTTTCTTTATTCTTTTGATGTCCTTTATTGAAAATCATATCTAAATATGCTCAGTAGCTGCTGATTGGTGGCTGCACATAGATACCTCATGTGATTGGCTCACCCATGTGCATTGCTATTTCTTCAACAAAGGATATCTAAAGAATGAAGGCGTATCCTAGCCACTGCCTCACCATCCTCTGACGTCACTACACGTCACTGATATACAGTATGTTCCTCCCTGCACACCCTGCAGCATGTGTAACTCATAAGTGCATGTTCCTCTCTGTACACCCTGCAGTATGTGTAACACATAAGTGCATGTTCCCCTCTGTACCCCCTGCAGTATGTGTAACACATAAGTGCATGTTCCCCTCTGTACCCCCTGCAGTATGTGTAACACATAAGTGCATGCTCCCCTCTGCACACCCTGCAGTATGTGTAACACATAAGTGCATGTTCCCCTCTGTACCCCCTGCAGTATGTGTAACACATAAGTGCATGTTCCCCTCTGTACCCCCTGCAGTATGTGTAACACATAAGTGCATGTTCCCCTCTGTACCCCCTGCAGTATGTGTAACACATAAGTGCATGTTCCCCTCTGTACCCCCTGCAGCATGTGTAACACATAAGTGCATGTTCCCTCTGTACACCCTGCAGTATGTGTAACACATAAGTGCATGTTCCTCTCTGTACCCCGTACAGTATGTGTAACACATAAGTGCATGTTCCCCTCTGTACCCCCTGCAGTATGTGTAACACATAAGTGCATGTTCCCCTCTGTACCCCCTGCAGTATGTTTAACACATAAGTGCATGTTCCCCTCTGTACCCCCTGCAGTATGTGTAACACATAAGTGCATGTTCCCCTCTGTACCCCTGCAGTATGTGTAACACATAAGTGCATGTTCCCCTCTGTACACCCTGCAGTATGTGTAACACATAAGTGCATGTTCCCCTCTGTACCTCCTGCAGTATGTGTAACACATAAGTGCATGTTCCCCTCTGTACCCCCTGCAGTATGTGTAACACATAAGTGCATGTTCCCCTCTGTACCCCCTGCAGCATGTGTAACACATAAGTGCATGTTCCCCTCTGTACCCCCTGCAGTATGTGTAACACATAAGTGCATGTTCCCCTCTGTACACCCTGCAGTATGTGTAACACATAAGTGCATGTTCCCCTCTGTACACCCTGCAGTATGTGTAGCACATAAGTGCATGTTCCCCTCTGTACCCCCTGCAGTATGTGTAACACATAAGTGCATGTTCCTCTCTGTACCCCCTGCAGTATGTGTAACACATAAGTGCATGTTCCTCTCTGTACCTCCTGCAGTATGTGTAACACATAAGTGCATGTTCCCCTCTGTACCCCCTGCAGTATGTGTAACACATAAGTGCATGTTCCCCTCTGTACCCCCTGCAGTATGTGTAACACATAAGTTACACATGTTCCCCTCTGTACCCCCCTGCAGTATGTGTAACACATAAGTGCATGTTCCCCTCTGTACCCCCTGTAGTATGTGTAACACATAAGTGCATGTTCCTCTCTGTACCCCCTGCAGTATGTGTAACACATAAGTGCATGTTCCTCTCTGTACCCCCTGCAGTATGTGTAACACATAAGTGCATGTTCCTCTCTGTACCCCCTGCAGTATGTGTAACACATAAGTGCATGTTCCCCTCTGTACCCCCTGCAGTATGTGTAACACATAAGTGCATGTTCCCCTCTGTACCCCCTGCAGTATGTGTAACACATAAGTGCATGTTCCCCTCTGTACCTCCTGCAGTATGTGTAACACATAAGTGCATGTTCCCCTCTGTACCCCCTGCAGTATGTGTAACACATAAGTGCATGTTCCCCTCTGTACCCCCTGCAGCATGTGTAACACATAAATGCATGTTCCCCTCTGTACACCCTGCAGTATGTGTAACACATAAGTGCATGTTCCCCTCTGTACCCCCTGCAGTATGTGTAACACTGTCACATAAGTGCATGTTCCCCTCTGTACCCCTGCAGTATGTGTAACACATAAATGCATGTTCCCCTCTGTACCCCCTGCAGTATGTGTAACACATAAGTGCATGTTCCTCTCTGTACCCCCTGCAGTATGTGTAACACATAAGTGCATGTTCCCCTCTGTACCTCCTGCAGTATGTGTAACACATAAGTGCATGTTCCCCTCTGTACCCCCTGCAGTATGTGTAACACATAAGTGCATGTTCCCCTCTGTACCCCCTGCAGTATGTGTAACACATAAGTGCATGTTCCTCTCTGTACCCCCTGCAGTATGTGTAACACATAAGTGCATGTTCCCCTCTGTACCCCCTGCAGTATGTGTAACACATAAGTGCATGTTCCCCTCTGTACACCCTGCAGTATGTGTAACACATAAGTGCATGTTCCCCTCTGTACACCCTGCAGTATGTGTAACACATAAGTGCATGTTCCCCTCTGTACCCCCTGCAGTATGTGTAACACATAAGTGCATGTTCCTCTCTGTACCTCCTGCAGTATGTGTAACACATAAGTGCATGTTCCCCTCTGTACCCCCTGCAGTATGTGTAACACATAAGTGCATGTTCCCCTCTGTACCCCCTGCAGTATGTGTAACACATAAGTGCATGTTCCCCTCTGTACCCCCTGCAGTATGTGTAACTCATAAGTGCATGTTCCCCTCTGTACCCCCTGCAGTATGTGTAACACATAAGTGCATGTTCCCCTCTGTACCCCCTGCAGTATGTGTAACACATAAGTGCATGTTCCCCTCTGTACCCCCTGCAGTATGTGTAACACATAAGTGCATGTTCCTCTCTGTACCCCCTGCAGTATGTGTAACACATAAGTGCATGTTCCTCTCTGTACCCCCTGCAGTATGTGTAACACATAAGTGCATGTTCCCCTCTGTACCCCCTGCAGTATGTGTAACACATAAGTGCATGTTCCCCTCTGTACCCCCTGCAGTATGTGTAACACATAAGTGCATGTTCCCCTCTTTACCCCCTGCAGTATGTGTAACACATAAGTGCATGTTCCCCTCTGTACCCCCTGCAGTATGTGTAACACATAAGTGCATGTTCCTCTCTGTACCCCCTGCAGTATGTGTAACACATAAGTGCATGTTCCCCTCTGTACCCCCTGCAGTATGTGTAACACATAAGTTCATGTTCCTCTCTGTACCCCCTGCAGTATGTGTAACACATAAGTGCATGTTCCCCTCTGTACCCCCTGCAGTATGTGTAACACATAAGTGCATGTTCCTCTCTGTACCCCCTGCAGTATGTGTAACACATAAGTGCATGTTCCCCTCTGTACCCCCTGCAGTATGTGTAACACATAAGTGCATGTTCCTCTCTGTACCCCCTGCAGTATGTGTAACACATAAGTGCATGTTCCTCTCTGTACCCCCTGCAGTATGTGTAACACATAAGTGCATGTTCCTCTCTGTACCCCCTGCAGTATGTGTAACACATAAGTGCATGTTCCCCTCTGTACCCCCTGCAGTATGTGTAACACATAAGTGCATGTTCCCCTCTGTACCCCCTGCAGTATGTGTAACACATAAGTGCATGTTCCCCTCTTTACCCCCTGCAGTATGTGTAACACATAAGTGCATGTTCCCCTCTGTACCCCCTGCAGTATGTGTAACACATAAGTGCATGTTCCCCTCTGTACCCCCTGCAGTATGTGTAACACATAAGTGCATGTTCCCCTCTGTACCCCCTGCAGTATGTGTAACACATAAGTGCATGTTCCTCTCTGTACCCCCTGCAGTATGTGTAACACATAAGTGCATGTTCCTCTCTGTACCCCCTGCAGTATGTGTAACACATAAGTGCATGTTCCCCTCTGTACCCCCTGCAGTATGTGTAACACATAAGTTCATGTTCCTCTCTGTACCCCCTGCAGTATGTGTAACAACACCCACAGCAGAAAACACAGCCATTTTAAACAATTTTTCAATTTACATCTTTTATCAAAATTTGCTTTATTCTCTTAGTATCCTTTTTAAAGGAGCAGCAATGCATTACTGGGAGCTAGCTGAGCACATCAGGTGAGCCAATGACAAGAGGCATATATGTGCTAATGTGCTAGCTGCCAGTAGTGCACTGCTGCCCCTGGACCTACTTAGGTATGCTTTTTAACAAAGGATACCAAAAATGAAGCAAATGATTAGAAGTAAATGATATATCTTAAAATTAAGTGCTTTATTTGAGTCATGACTTTGCCAGCACTTTAATATGTCTGCAATCTATAAAACCACCACTAGATGGAGACTATTGCACATTATTATCAGTCCCAGTTATGTTCTGTGGCCCCTAGATACTTAGCACGGCAAATTAGGAATTCTGAAGAAACATTCCCCTCCTACTCTCTCTGATTTTAACTTCCCAAAAATAAATACATTTTACACTATCCTGACTATAAATTTAAAGGGACATAAAACCCAAAAAAAATTCTGTCATGATTCACATAGAGAATACAATTTAAAAAAAGGTTCCAATTTACTTCTATTATCAAATTTGCTTTGTTCTCTTGCTATTCCTTGTTGAAGAGATATCTAGGTAGGCAGCGTGCACATATCTGCAGCACTACATGACAGACAGGATATAGTGCTGCCATCTAGTGCTCTTGTTAAGGTATTACATTGTTGTAAAACTGCTGCTGTATAGTACTGACAACACGGGCACACTCCTGTGAGGCTTTTATGTCCCTTTAAGCTCACTCAACATAATTCCTCATCGCCCCACCAGCCGCCAATCAGATGTCTCACGTCAGCCAACAGTAACCACATACCTCAAAGTTATAGGCTTCCACACGGTGCACGTCCTCGTGCCTCTTGGCCAGGCGTGACAGCGCATCGGTGACAACGGCCCAGTCATTGAGGTTTTCCAGTATCTTGTTTAGCGCTACCATTACCCTCTTCCCGTGAGCCCTGATGCCGGCGCTTTGCTGCATCTCTTCCAAGGTTGAGATATTGGTCAAGTTTTTGAAATAGCTTTTGGTCTGCGGGTAGTCGACAAATAACCTGTAAACGAGGAGAACAGTCTTATTTTACGTCTGAGACAAACTTACACGTAGCTCAGATCTTAAGACACAGGCAGTTTTATTTCACTGGGTGTTTCTGCCCCCTAATTCTATTGTTCACTAGAGTTGTCAGAATAAGGGATACGGACACGTAGGTGCGAACCCTAATACTGACTAATAATACAATTACTTCTGTAGACTGCTGCTTCATTCAACATAAAGGTCTAGAGCTCCAGGTGTCCAGTATTCAACCGGACAGTCCAGTATTTTAGCAGGTTGTCCAGTAAAATCTTTGCAGAAATACTGGACACTATAATGTCCAGCTTTTTAAAGCCCACAGGTATTAAATATATAATGCCCCCTATGCCTTGATGCATTACAAATATAAAGCAGATAAAGTGAGGGGCAGTCAAGGGGATCAAGTCTCTATGGTTTACAGGTGTTAATGACAACCAAAAAAGTACAATTATTGATTTGTGTATTACTGGCAGCCAAGAGATGGAATGACTGCCTAGTTGTGAAAAATAAACATGGTAGGATCAAGAGTGAGGTCTAAGGTAGATCTTTGGTGGGGGTTGTTGTTTGACCCTACTGGCCATAGTGTCTAGTCACTAAAAGGTTCTCCAGTATTTTTATGGAAGACAGCTGGCAACCTTACTCAAGAGGAGCATAAAAATATTTGCACAATTGTGCGTTCTCATCGCTCAGGAACAGCCAATAGCACTTCTGTTTTTCTCTCATATTGCAGGTCAGAAGTTATTTTTTATCGCTTGGGCGATAGTCTGGAGCGCACTAAAATCTGCAGCTGGATAAAATCCCTCACATAATAGACCTCTATGGGAGGTGCTTGGTAAATTAATGTCAGAAATCATTCAAGGGCTAACCTAAAGGTGCGTTAAGCTTATGGTGCGCGAGTAGTGGAATTATTTACGTAATTCTGTCATAATAATAATTTACTTCAGCTCTCAAAAAGCTCTACATTTTACACTGCACTCAAGCACAACACAACTCTCTACTTGTAATACGAGCGAGTGTGAATAGCGCTCCCTGTGATATGCATTAGTATAAGGCAGCTAAAAATCTTCTTAATTACTGATATATACTGTGCATATATAAACATTTATAGTGTGTGCAGACCTTTTGTAATAAGGAACTTAATTACTGATAGATACTGTGCATATATAACCATTTATAGTGTGTGCAGACCTTTTGTAATAAGGAACTTAATTACTGATATATACTGTGCATATATAAACATTTATTGTGTGTGCAGACCTTATGTAATGTGACATATAATTACTGATATATACTGTGCATATATAAACATTTATTGTGTGTGCTGACCTTATGTAATGTGACATATAATTACTGATATATACTGTGCATATATAAACATTTATTGTGTGTGCAGACCTTATGTAATGTGACATATAATTACTGATATATACTGTGCATATATAAACATTTATTGTGTGTGCAGACCTTATGTGATGCAGCACTTAATTACTGATATATACTGTGCATATATAAACATTTATTGTGTGTGCAGACCTTATGTAATGCAGCATTTAATTACTGATATATACTGTGCATATATAAACATTTATTGTGTGTGCAGACCTTGTGTAATGTGACATATAATTACTGATATATACTGTGCATATATAAACATTTATTGTGTGTGCAGACCTTTTGTAATGTGACATATAATTACTGATATATACTGTGCATATATAAACATTTATTGTGTGTGCAGACCTTAAGTAATGCGGCACTTAATTACTGATATATACTGTGCATATATAAACATTTATTGTGTGTGCAGACCTTATGTAATGTGACATATAATTACTGATATATACTGTGCATATATAAACATTTATTGTGTGTGTGCAGACCTTATGTAATGTGACATATAATTACTGATATATACTGTGCATATATAAACATTTATTGTGTGTGCAGACCTTATGTAATACAGCACTTAATTACTGATATATACTGTGCATATATAAACACTTATTGTGTGTGCAGACCTTATGTAATGTGACATATAATTACTGATATATACTGTGCATATACAAACATTTATTGTGTGTGCAGACCTTATGTAATGTGACATATAATTACTGATATATACTGTGCATATATAAACATTTATTGTGTGTGCAGACCTTATGTAATGTGACATATAATTACTGATATATACTGTGCATATATAAACATTTATTGTGTGTGCAGACCTTATGTAATGCTGCACTTAATTACTGATATATACTGTGCATATATAAACATTTATTGTGTGTGCAGACCTTTTTGTAATACAGCATTTAATTACTGATATATACTGTGCATATATAAACATTTATTGTGTGTGCAGACCTTGTGTAATGTGACATATAATTACTGATATATACTGTGCATATATAAACATTTATTGTGTGTGCAGACCTTATGTAATACAGTACTTAACTACTGATATATACTGTGCATATATAAACATTTATTGTGTGTGCAGACCTTTTGTAATAAGGAACTTAATTACTGATATATACTGTGCATATATAAACATTTATAGTGTGTGCAGACCTTTTGTAATAAGGAACTTAATTACTGATATATACTGTGCATATATAAACATTTATTGTGTGTGCAGACCTTATGTAATACAGTACTTAATTACTGATATATACTGTGCATATATAAACATTTATTGTGTGTGCAGAACCTTATGTAATGTGACATATAATTACTGATATATACTGTGCATATATAAACATTTATTGTGTGTGCAGACCTTATGTAATGCTGCACTTAATTACTGATATATACTGTGCATATATAAACATTTATTGTGTGTGCAGACCTTGTGTAATGTGACATATAATTACTGATATATACTGTGCATATATAAACATTTATTGTGTGTGCAGACCTTGTGTAATGTGACACTTAATTACTGATATATACTGTGCATATATAAACATTTATTGTGTGTGCAGACCTTATGTAATGCTGCACTTAATTACTGATATATACTGTGCATATATAAACATTTATTGTGAGTGCAGACCTTATGTAATGTGACATATAATTACTGATATATACTGTGCATATATAAACATTTATTGTGTGTGCAGACCTTGTGTAATGTGACATATAATTACTGATATATACTGTGCATATATAAACATTTATTGTGTGTGCAGACCTTATGTAATGCGGCACTTAATTACTGATATATACTGTGCATATATAAACATTTATTGTGTGTGCAGACCGTATGTAATGCGGCACTTAATTACTGATATATACTGTGCATATATAAACATTATTGTGTGTGCAGACCTTATGTAATGCTGCACTTAATTACTGATATATACTGTGCATATATAAACATTTATTGTGTGTGCAGACCTTATGTAATACAGCACTTAATTACTGATATATACTGTGCATATATAAACATTTATTGTGTGCACAGACCTTATGTAATACAGCACTTAATTACTGATATATACTGTGCATATATAAACATTTATTATGTGTGCAGACCTTATGTAATGCGGCACTTAATTACTGATATATACTGTGCATATATAAACATTTATTGTGTGTGCAGACATTATGTAATGCAGCACTTAATTACTGATATATACTGTGCATATATAAACATTTATTGTGTGTGCAGACCTTATGTAATGCAGCACTTAATTACTGATATATACTGTGCATATATAAACATTTATTGTGTGTGCAGACCTTATGTAATACAGCATTAATTACTGATATATACTGTGCATATATAAACATTTATTGTGTGTGCAGACCTTATGTAATGCGGCACTTAATTACTGATATATACTGTGCATATATAAACATATATTGTGTGTGCAGACCTTATGTAATACAGCACTTAATTACTGATATATACTGTGCATATATAAACATTTATTGTGTGTGCAGACCTTGTGTAATGTGACATATAATTACTGATATATACTGTGCATATATAAACATTTATTGTGTGTGCAGACCTTATGTAATACAGTACTTAATTACTGATATATACTGTGCATATATAAACATTTATTGTGTGTGCAGACCTTATGTAATACAGTACTTAATTACTGATATATACTGTGCATATATAAACATTTATTGTGTGTGCAGACCTTATGTAATACAGTACTTAATTACTGATATATACTGTGCATATATAAATATTTATTGTGTGTGCAGACCTTATGTAATGTAGCACTTAATTACTGATATATACTGTGCATATATAAACAGTTATTGTGCGCGCAGACCTTATGTAATGCGTCATTAATTACTGATATATACTGTGCATATATAAACATTTATTGTGTGTGCAGACCTTATGTAATGCAGCACTAAATTACTGATATATACTGTGCGAATATAAACATTTATTGTGTGTGCAGATCTTATGTAATACAGCATTAATTACTGATATATACTGTGCATATATAAACAGTTATTGTGTGTGCAGACCTTATGTAATGCAGCACTTAATTACTGATATATACTGTGCATATATAAACATTTCTTGTGTGTGCAGACCTTATGTAATGTGGTGCTTAATTACTGATATATACTGTGCATATATAAACATTTATTGTGTGTGCAGAACTTATGTAATGTGGTGCTTAATTACTGATATATACTGTGCATATATAAATATTTATTGTGTGTGCGGACCTTATGTAATGTAGCACTTAATTACTGATATATACTGTGCATATATAAACATTTATTGTGTGTGCAGACTTTATGTAATGTGGCACTTAATTACTGATATATACTGTGCATATATAAACATTTATTACGTGTGCAGACCGTATGTAATACAGCATTAATTACTGATATATACTGTGCATATATAAACATTTATTGTGTGTGCAGACCTTGTGTAATGCTGTGCTTAGTTACTGATATATACTGTGCATATATAAACATTTACAGGGAGTGCAGAATTATTAGGCAAATGAGTATTTTGACCACATCATCCTCTTTATGCAAGTTGTCTTACTCCAAGCTGTATAGGCTCGAAAGCCTACTACCAATTAAGCATATTAGGTGATGTGCATCTCTGTAATGAGAAGGGATGTGGTCTAATGACATCAACACCCTATATCAGGTGTGCATAATTATTAGGCAACTTCCTTTCCTTTGGCAAAATGGGTCAAAAGAAGGACTTGACAGGCTCAGAAAAGTCAAAAATAGTGAGATATCTTGCAGAGGGATGCAGCACTCTTAAAATTGCAAAGCTTCTGAAGCGTGATCATCGAACAATCAAGCGTTTCATTCAAAATAGTCAACAGGGTCGCAAGAAGCGTGTGGAAAAACCAAGGCGCAAAATAACTGCCCATGAACTGAGAAAAGTCAAGCGTGCAGCTGCCAAGATGCCACTTGCCACCAGTTTGGCCATATTTCAGAGCTGCAACATCACTGGAGTGCCCAAAAGCACAAGGTGTGCAATCCTCAGAGACATGGCCAAGGTAAGAAAGGCTGAAAGACGACCACCACTGAACAAGACACACAAGCTGAAATGTCAAGACTGGGCCAAGAAATATCTCAAGACTGATTTTTCTAAGGTTTTATGGACTGATGAAATGAGAGTGAGTCTTGATGGGCCAGATGGATGGGCCCGTGGCTGGATTGGTAAAGGGCAGAGAGCTCCAGTCCGACTCAGACGCCAGCAAGGTGGAGGTGGAGTACTGGTTTGGGCTGGTATCATCAAAGATGAGCTTGTGGGGCCTTTTCGGGTTGAGGATGGAGTCAAGCTCAACTCCCAGTCCTATTGCCAGTTTCTGGAAGACACCTTCTTCAAGCAGTGGTACAGGAAGAAGTCTGCATCCTTCAAGAAAAACATGATTTTCATGCAGGACAATGCTCCATCACACGCGTCCAAGTACTCCACAGCGTGGCTGGCAAGAAAGGGTATAAAAGAAGAAAATCTAATGACATGGCCTCCTTGTTCACCTGATCTGAACCCCATTGAGAACCTGTGGTCCATCATCAAATGTGAGATTTACAAGGAGGGAAAACAGTACACCTCTCTGAACAGTGTCTGGGAGGCTGTGGTTGCTGCTGCACGCAATGTTGATGGTGAACAGATCAAAACACTGACAGAATCCATGGATGGAGGCTTTTGAGTGTCTTTGCAAAGAAAGGTGGCTATATTGGTCACTGATTTGTTTTTGTTTTGTTTTTGAATGTCAGAAATGTATATTTGTGAATGTTGAGATGTTATATTGGTTTCACTGGTAAAAATAAATAATTGAAATGGGTATATATTTGTTTTTTGTTAAGTTGCCTAATAATTATGCACAGTAATAGTCACCTGCACACACAGATATCCCCCTAAAATAGCTATAACTAAAAACAAACTAAAAACTACTTCCAAAACTATTCAGCTTTGATATTAATGAGTTTTTTGGGTTCATTGAGAACATGGTTGTTGTTCAATAATAAAATTAATCCTCAAAAATACAACTTGCCTAATAATTCTGCACTCCCTGTATTGTGTGTGCAGACCTTATGTAATGCTGTGCTTAGTTACTGATATATACTGTGCATATATAAACATTTATTGTGTGTGCAGACCTTATGTAATGTGGCACTTAATTACTGATATATACTGTGCATATATAAACATTTATTGTGTGTGCAGACCTTATGTAATGTGATATATAATTACTGATATATACTGTGCATATATAAACATTTATTGTGTGTGCAGACCTTATGTAATGTAGCATTAATTACTGATATATACTGTGCATATATAAACATTTATTGTGTGTGCAGACCTTTTGTAATGCAGCACTTAATTACTGATATATATACTGTGCATATATAAACATTTATTGTATGTGCAGACCTTTTGTAATGCAGCACTTTATTACTGATATATACTGTGCATATATAAACATTTATTGTGTGTGCAGACCTTGTGTAATGTGGTGCTTAATTACTGATATATACTGTGCATATATAAACATTTATTGTGTGTGCAGACCTTATGTAATGTTGTGCTTAATTACTGATATATACTGTGCATATATAAACATTTATTGTGTGCGCAGACCTTTTGTAATTACTGATATATACTGTGCATATATAAACATTTATTGTGTGCGCAGACCTTTTGTAATTACTGATATATACTGTGCATATATAAACATTTATTGTGTGTGCAGACCTTATGTAATGTGACATATAATTACTGATATATACTGTGCATATATAAACATTTATTGTGTGTGCAGACCTTATGTGATGTGACATATAATTACAGATATATACTGTGCATATATAAACATGTATTGTGTGTTCAGACCTTATGTAATGTGGCACTTAATTACTGATATATACTGTGCATATATAAACATTTATTGTGTGTGCAGACCTTATGTAATGCAGCACTTAATTACTGATATATACTGTGCATATATAAACATTTATTGTGTGTGCAGACCTTATGTAATGTGACACTTAATTACTGATATATACTGTGCATATATAAACATTTATTGTGTGTGCAGACCTTATGTAATGCAGCACTTAATTACTGATATATACTGTGCATATATAAACATTTATTGTGTGTGCAGACCTTATGTAATGTGACACTTAATTACTGATATATACTGTGCATATATAAACATTTATTGTGTGTGCAGACCTTATGTAATGTGACATATAATTACTGATATATACTGTGCATATATAAACATTTATTGTGTGTGCAGACCTTATGTAATGTGGCACTTAATTACTGATATATACTGTGCATATATAAACATTTATTGTGTGTGCAGACCTTGTGTAATGTGACATAATTACTGATATATACTGTGCATATATAAACATTTATTGTGTGTGCAGACCTTATGTAATGTGACATATAATTACTGATATATACTGTGCATATATAAACATTTATTGTGTGTGCAGACCTTATGTAATGTGACATATAATTACTGATATATACTGTGCATATATAAACATTTATTGTGTGCGCAGACCTTATGTAATGTGACATATAATTACTGATATATACTGTACATATATAAACATTTATTGTGTGTACAGACCTTATGTAATGCAGCACTTAATTACTGATATATACTGTGCATATATAAACATGTATTGTGTGTGCAGACCTTATGTAATGTGACATATAATTACTGATATATACTGTGCATATATAAACATTTATTGTGTGTGCAGACCTTATGTAATGTGACATATAATTACTGATATATACTGTGCATATATAAACATGTATTGTGTGTGCAGACCTTATGTAATGTGACATATAATTACAGATATATACTGTGCATATATAAACATTTATTGTGTGTGCAGACCTTATGTAATGTGACATATAATTACTGATATATACTGTGCATATATAAACATTTATTGTGTATGCAGACCTTATGTAATGTGACATATAATTACTGATATATACTGTGCATATATAAACATTTATTGTGTGTGCAGACCTTATGTAATGTGACATATAATTACTGATATATACTGTGCATATATAAACATTTATTGTGTGTACAGACCTTATGTAATGCAGCACTTAATTACTGATATATACTGTGTATATATAAACATTTATAGTGTGTGCAGACCTTATGTAATACAGCACTTAATTACTGATATATACTGTGCATATATAAACATTTATTGTGTGTACAGACCTTATGTAATGTAGCATTAATTACTGATATATACTGTGCATATATAAACATTTATTGTGTGTGCAGACCTTATGTAATACAGCACTTAATTACTGATATATACTGTGCATATATAAACATTTATTGTGTGTGCAGACCTTATGTAATACAGTACTTAATTACTGATATATACTGTGCATATATAAACATTTATTGTGTGTGCAGACCTTATGTAATACAGCATTAGTTACTGATAAATACTGTGCATATATAAACATTTATTGTGTGTTCAGACCTTATGTAATGCAGCACTTAATTACTGATATATACTGTGCATATATAAACATTTATTGTGTGTGCAGACCTTATGTAATACAGCATTAGTTACTGATAAATACTGTGCATATATAAACATTTATTGTGTGTGCAGACCTTATGTAATGTAGCACTTAATTACTGATATATACTGTACATATATAAACATTTATTGTGTGTGCAGACCTTACGTAATACAGCACTTAATTACTGATATATACTGTGCATATATAAACATTTAATGTGTGTGCAGACCTTATGTAATACAGCACTTAATTACTGATATATACTGTGCATATATAAACATTTATTGTGTGTGCAGACCTTATGTAATACAGCATTTAATTACTGATATATACTGTGCATATATAAACATTTAATGTGTGTGCAGACCTTATGTAATGTGACATATAATTACTGATATATACTGTGCATATATAAACATTTATTGTGTGTGCAGACCTTATGTAATGTGACATATAATTACTGATATATACTGTGCATATATAAACATTTATTGTGTGCGCAGACCTTATGTAATGTGACATATAATTACTGATATATACTGTGCATATATAAACATGTATTGTGTGTGCAGACCCTATGTAATGTGACATATAATTACTGATATATACTGTGCATATATAAACATTTATTGTGTATGCAGACCTTATGTAATGTGACATATAATTACTGATATATACTGTGCATATATAAACATTTATTGTGTGTGCTGACCTTATGTAATGTGACATATAATTACTGATATATACTGTGCATATATAAACATTTATTGTGTGTACAGACCTTATGTAATGTGACATATAATTACTGATATATACTGTGCATATATAAACATTTATTGTGTGTGCAGACCTTATGTAATGTGACATATAATTACTGATATATACTGTGCATATATAAACATTTATTGTGTGTGCAGAGCTTATGTAATGTGACATATAATTACTGATATATACTGTGCATATATAAACATTTATTGTGTGTGCAGGCCTTATGTAATACAGTACTTAATCACTGATATATACTGTGCATATATAAACATTTATTGTGTGTGCAGACCTTATGTAATGCTGTGCTTAGTTATTGATACATATTGTGCATATATAAAAATGTTTGGCTAGATTACAAGTGGAGCACTAATGTATCACGCGCCCGCAAATGGGCAAATTTGCCAGTTTGTGGGCACACGATAACTAACCATTACAATTGGCTGGTTATTGCTACCACAAGCTAACAGAAGCAATTAGCACTTATAAAATTAAACAGAGATCAGATTTCTGGTTAATTTTATAAATGTGCCCCAAACGCCCCCAAAATACAGTGGTATGTATTTTATTTAAAAAAAACAACAATTGTAGCATTTTTATTTTATAGGCAGTATTTTGGGGGGTAAGGTTGGCGGGAGTGGGGTGTTAGAAAAAAACGCCACTGAAAAATTCCTTTACATTGAGGTCTATGGAAACTGTTTATGCTTATATACATATATATGTATGTGTTAGCATGTGTATATATATATTTGTGTTACTATGTGTATATATATTTATGTGTTACTATGTGTATATACATGTATATTTATGTGTTACTATGTGTATATACATATATATTTATGTGTTACTATGTGTATATACATATATATGTATGTGTTACTATGTGTATATACATATATATTTATGTGTTACTATGTGTATATACATGTATATTTATGTTTTACTATGTGTATATATATTTATGTGTTACTATGTGTATATATATTTATGTGTTACTATATGTGTGTGTGTATATATATATATATATATATATATATATATATATATATATATATATATATACACACACAGTAACAATTAAATATATATACACACAGTAACACATAAATATATATACACATAGTAACACATAAATATATATACACATAGTGAAACATAAATATACATGTATATACACATAGTAACACATAAATATATATATATGTATATACACACAGTAACACATAAATATATATACACATAGTAACACATAAATATATATATACATAGTAACACATAAATATATATACACATAGTAAAACATAAATATACATGCATATACACATAGTAACACATACATATATATATGTATATACACATAGTAACACATACATATATATACACATAGTAACACATAAATATATATACACATAGTAACACATAAATATATATACATATATATTTCTGTGTTATTATGTGTATATACATATATATTTCTGTGTTATTATGTGTATATACATATATATTTCTGTGTTATTATGTGTATATACAGATATATTTATGTGTTAGTATGTGTATATACATATATATATTTATGTGTTATTATGTGTATATACATATATATATATTTATGTGTTAGTATGTGTATATACATATATATTTATGTGTTACTATGTGTATATATATATATATATATATATATATATATATATATATATATTTATGTGTTACTATGTGTATATACAGATATATTTATGTGTTACTATGTGTATATATAGATATATTTATGTGTTAATATGTGTATATATATATATATATATATTTATGTGTTAATATGTGTATTTACAGATATATTTATGTGTTACTATACTATGTGTATATACATATATATTTATGTGTTAGTATGTGTATATACATATATATTTATGTGTTACTATGTGTATATACAGATATATTTATGTGTTACTATGTGTATATACATATATATTTATGTGTTACTATGTGTATATACATATATATTTATGTGTTACTATGTGTATATACATATATATTTATGTGTTACTATGTGTATATAAATATATATTTATGTGTTACTATGTGTATATACATATATATTTATGTGTTATTATGTGTATATACATATATATTTATGTGTTACTGTGTGTATATACATATATATTTATGTGTTATTATGTGTATATACATATATATTTATGTGTTAGTATGTGTATATACATATATATTTATGTGTTATTATGTGTATATACATATATATTTATGTGTTACTGTGTGTATATACATATATATTTATGTGTTATTATGTGTATATACATATATATTTATGTGTTATTATGTGTATATACATATATATTTATATGTTATTATGTGTATATACATATATATTTATGTGTTAGTATGTGTATATACATATATATTTATGTGTTACTATGTGTATATACAGATATATTTATGTGTTACTATGTGTATATACATATATATATTTATGTGTTACTATGTGTATATACATATATATATTTATGTGTTACTATGTGTATATACATATATATTTATGTGTTACTATGTGTATATACATATATATTTATATGTTATTATGTGTATATACATATATATTTATGTGTTACTATGTGTATATACATATATATTTATGTGTTACTATGTGTATATACATATATATTTATGTGTTACTATGTGTATATACATATATATTTATGTGTTATTATGTGTATATACATATATATTTATGTGTTATTATGTGTATATACATATATATTTATGTGTTAGTATGTGTATATACATATATATTTATGTGTTATTATGTGTATATACATATATATTTATGTGTTATTATGTGTATATACATATATATTTATGTGTTATTATGTGTATATACATATATATTTATGTGTTACTATGTGTATATACATATATATTTATGTGTTACTATGTGTATATACATATATATTTATGTGTTACTATGTGTATATACATATATATTTATGTGTTATTATGTGTATATACATATATATTTATGTGTTAGTATGTGTATATACATATATATTTATGTGTTAGTATGTGTATATACATATATATTTATGTGTTAGTATGTGTATATACATATAATATTTATGTGTTACTATGTGTATATACATATATATTTAATGTGTTAGTAGGTGTATATACAATATATATTTATGTGTTAGTATGTGTATATACATATATATTTATGTGTTAGTATGTGTATATACATATATATTTATGTGTTAGTATGTGTAATATACATATATAATTTATGTGTTAGTATGTGTATATACATATATATTTACTGGGTTAGTATGTAGTATATACATATATATTTATGTGTTACTATGTGATATACATATATATTATGTGTTACTATGTGTATATACATATATATTTATGTGATACTATGTGTATCTACATATATATTTATGTGTTCTATGTGTATATACATATATATTATGTGTTACTATGTGTATATAATATATTTATGTGTTACTATGTGTATATACCTATATTATTTATGTGTTACTTATGTGTATATACTATATATTTATGTGTTACTATGTGTATATACATATATATTTATGTGTTATATGTGTATATACATATATATTTATGTGTTACTATGTGTATATAACTATTATATTTATGTGTTAGTATGTGTATATACATATATATTTATGTGTTACTATGTGTATATACATAATATTATGTGTACTTTGTGTAGTATAAAATTATTTATGTGTATTATGTGTATATACATATATATTTATGTGTTAGTATGTGTATATACATATATATTTATGTGTTAGTATGTGTATATACATATATATTTATGTGTTAGTATGTGTATATACATATATATTTATGTGTTAGTATGTGTATATACAGATATATTTATGTGTTAGTATGTGTATATACATATATATTTATGTGTTACTATGTGTATATACATATATATTTATGTGTTACTATGTGTATATACATATATATTTATGTGTTAGTATGTGTATATACATAAATATTTATGTGTTAGTATGTGTATATACATATATATTTAGGTGTTACTATGTGTATATACATATATATTTATGTGTTAATATATGTATATACATATATATTTATGTGTTATTATGTGTATATACATATATATTTATGTGTTACTATGTGTATATACATATATATTTATGTGTTATTATGTGTATATACATATATATTTATGTGTTATTATGTGTATATACATATATATTTATGTGTTAATATATGTATATACATATATATTTATGTGTTATTATGTGTATATACATATATATTTATGTGTTACTATGTGTATATATATTTATGTGTTACTATGTGTATATACATATATATTTATGTGTTATTATGTGTATATACATATATATTTATGTGTTACTATGTGTATATACATATATATTTATGTGTTATTATGTGTATATACATATATATTTATGTGTTACTATGTGTATATACCTATATATTTATGTGTTAGTATGTGTATATACATATATATTTATGTGTTACTATGTGTATATACATATATATTTATGTGTTAGTATGTGTATATACATATATATTTATGTGTTAGTATGTGTATATACATATATATTTATGTGTTAGTATGTGTATATACATATATATTTATGTGTTACTATGTGTATATACATATATATTTATGTGTTAGTATGTGTATATACATATATATTTATGTGTTAGTATGTGTATATACATATATATTTATGTGTTAGTATGTGTATATACATATATATTTATGTGTTAGTATGTGTATATACATATATATTTATGTGTTAGTATGTGTATATACATATATATTTATGTGTTAGTATGTGTATATACAGATATATTTATGTGTTAGTATGTGTATATACATATATATTTATGTGTTACTATGTGTATATACATATATATTTATGTGTTACTATGTGTATATACATATATATTTATGTGTTAGTATGTGTATATACAGATATATTTATGTGTTAGTATGTGTATATACATATATATTTATGTGTTATTATGTGTATATACATATATATTTATGTGTTAATATATGTATATACATATATATTTATGTGTTATTATGTGTATATACATATATATTTATGTGTTACTATGTGTATATACATATATATTTATGTGTTATTATGTGTATATACATATATATTTATGTGTTATTATGTGTATATACATATATATTTATGTGTTAATATATGTATATACATATATATTTATGTGTTATTATGTGTATATACATATATATTTATGTGTTACTATGTGTATATATATATATATTTATGTGTTATTATGTGTATATACCTATATATTTATGTGTTACTATGTGTATATACATATATATTTATGTGTTACTATGTGTATATACATATATATTTATGTGTTATTATGTGTATATACATATATATTTATGTGTTACTATGTGTATATACATATATATTTATGTGTTACTATGTGTATATACATATATATTTATGTGTTACTGTGTGTATATACCTATATATTTATGTGTTACTATGTGTATATACATATATATTTATGTGTTAGTATGTGTATATACATATATATTTATGTGTTACTATGTGTATATACATATATATTTATGTGTTAGTATGTGTATATACATATATATTTATGTGTTATTATGTGTATATACATATATATATTTATGTATTACTATGTGTATATACATATATAGTTATGTGTTACTATGTGTATATACATATATATTTATGTGTTACTATGTGTATATACATATATATTTATGTGTTATTATGTGTATATACATATATATTTATGTGTTATTATGTGTATATACATATATATTTATGTGTTACTATGTGTATATACATATATATTTATGTGTTACTATCTGTATATACATATATATTTATGTGTTATTATGTGTATATACATATATATTTATGTGTTACTGTGTGTATACATATATATTTATGGGTTACTATGTGTATATACATATATATTTATGTGTTATTATGTGTATATACATATATATTTATGTGTTATTATGTGTATATACATATATATTTATGTGTTACTGTGTGTATACATATATATTTATGGGTTACTATGTGTACATACAGTATATATTTATGTGTTATTATGTGTATATACATATATATTTATGTGTTAATATGTGTATATACATATATATTTACGTGTTACTGTGTGTATACATATATATTTATGGGTTACTATGTGTATATACATATATATTTATGTGTTATTATGTGTATATACATATATATTTATATGTTATTATGTGTATATACATATATATTTATGTGTTACTATGTGTATATACATATATATTTATGTGTTACTATGTGTATATACATATATATTTATGTGTTATTATGTGTATATACATATATATTTATATGTTATTATGTGTATATACATATATATTTATGTGTTACTATGTGTATATACATATATATTTATGTGTTACTATGTGTATATACAGATATATTTATGTGTTAGTATGTGTATATACATATATATTTATGTGTTATTATGTGTATATACATATATATTTATGTGTTAGTATGTGTATATACATATATATTTATGTGTTACTATGTGTATATACATATATATATATATATATGTTACTATGTGTATATACATATATATTTATGTGTTACTATGTGTACATACAGTATATATTTATGTGTTACTATGTGTATATACATATATATTTATGTGTTAGTATGTGTATATACATATATATTTATGTGTTACTATGTGTATATACATATATATTTATGTGTTACTATGTGTATATACATATATATTTATGTGTTATTATGTGTATATACAGATATATTTATGTGTTATTATGTGTATATACATATATATTTATGTGTTACTATGTGTGTATACATATATATTTATTTGCTAGTATGTGTATATACAGATATATTTATGTGTTATTATGTGTATATACATATATATTTATGTGTTACTATGTGTACATACAGTATATATTTATGTGTTACTATGTGTATATACATATATATTTATGTGTTAGTATGTGTATATACATATATATTTATGTGTTATTATGTGTATATACATATATATTTATGTGTTATTATGTGTATATACATATATATTTATGTGTTACTATGTGTATATACATATATATTTATGTGTTATTATGTGTATATACATATATATTTATGTGTTACTATGTGTATATACATATATATTTATGTGTTACTATGTGTGTATACATATATATTTATTTGCTAGTATGTGTATATACATATATATTTATATTTGCTGCCATCGCTACACTGCTCACCCCATTCGCTGTGCGAGGTTCTGATGGTGTTTCGGACGGCATCAGAACGGGGAGGCTCCCATTGGAGCCTATGGAAGTGCACTCTTGTGAGCGCAATGCTTCCCAGCAATGCGAACGTGAACTCGCGTTCGCATTGCTGTGAACTTGTAATACCAGCGCACACTAGCGTGTGCTGGTGTTGCAAAGTGGAGCGCTAATATCACTTTCACAAAAGCAATATGTAGAGCTCCACTTGTAATCTAGCCCTCATTGTGTGCACAGACCTTTTGTGATTACTGTTATATAAATTCACATCTGCTACAGATTCCTGGGATAAAAACGTAGAAACAGGAAGAGCTAATATCATTAGGCAGATTTGGGCCATTGTGAAAACAAACACAAAGACCCTGAAGCCCCCAGGATAAACCGCCAAACCAGTTCCATGTGTCATTATTTACACTGGAGTAGAGGAGAACGCGCCTGGAAACTTCCTTCATTCCCAAAATAACTCTGTCGCAATCAGTTACTGCGCACAAACTAATGTGCATTCCTACAGCAGCACAACCTAATGTGCATTCCTACAGCAGCACAACCTAATGTGCATTCCTACAGCAGCACAAACTAATGTGCATTCCTACAGCAGCACAAACTAATGTGCATTCCTACAGCAGCACAACCTAATGTGCATTCCTACAGCAGCACAACCTAATGTGCATTCCTACAGCAGCACAAACTAATGTGCATTCCTACAGCAGCACAAACTAATGTGCATTCCTACAGCAGCACAAACTAATGTGCATTCCTACAGCAGCACAAACTAATGTGCATTCCTACAGCAGCACAAACTAATGTGCATTCCTACAGCAGCACAAACTAATGTGCATTCCTACAGCAGCACAAACTAATGTGCATTCCTACAGCAGCACAAACTAATGTGCATTCCTACAGCAACACAAACTAATGTGCATTCCTACAGCAGCACAAACTAATGTGCATTCCTACAGCAGCACAACCTAATGTGCATTCCTACAGCAGCACAAACTAATGTGCATTCCTACAGCAGCACAAACTAATGTGCATTCCTACAGCAGCACAAACTAATGTGCATTCCTACAGCAGCACAAACTAATGTGCATTCCTACAGCAGCACAACCTAATGTGCATTCCTACAGCAGCACAAACTAATGTGCATTCCTACAGCAACACAAACTAATGTGCATTCCTACAGCAGCACAAACTAATGTGCATTCCTACAGCAGCACAAACTAATGTGCATTCCTACAGCAGCACAAACTAATGTGCATTCCTACAGCAGCACAAACTAATGTGCATTCCTACAGCAGCACAAACTAATGTGCATTCCTACAGCAGCACAAACTAATGTGCATTCCTACAGCAGCACAAACTAATGTGCATTCCTACAGCAGCACAAACTAATGTGCATTCCTACAGCAGCACAAACTAATGTGCATTCCTACAGCAGCACAACCTAATGTGCATTCCTACAGCAGCACAAACTAATGTGCATTCCTACAGCAGCACAAACTAATGTGCATTCCTACAGCAGCACAAACTAATGTGCATTCCTACAGCAGCACAACCTAATGTGCATTCCTACAGCAGCACAACCTAATGTGCATTCCTACAGCAGCACAAACTAATGTGCATTCCTACAGCAGCACAAACTAATGTGCATTCCTACAGCAGCACAAACTAATGTGCATTCCTACAGCAGCACAAACTAATGTGCATTCCTACAGCAGCACAAACTAATGTGCATTCCTACAGCAACACAAACTAATGTGCATTCCTACAGCAGCACAAACTAATGTGCATTCCTACAGCAGCACAAACTAATGTGCATTCCTACAGCAGCACAAACTAATGTGCATTCCTACAGCAGCACAAACTAATGTGCATACCTACAGCAGCACAAACTAATGTGCATTCCTACAGCAGCACAAACTAATGTGCATTCCTACAGCAGCACAAACTAATGTGCATTCCTACAGCAGCACAAACTAATGTGCATTCCTACAGCAGCACAAACTAATGTGCATTCCTACAGCAGCACAAACTAATGTGCATTCCTACAGCAGCACAAACTAATGTGCATTCCTACAGCAGCACAAACTAATGTGCATTCCTACAGCAGCACAAACTAATGTGCATTCCTACAGCAGCACAAACTAATGTGCATTCCTACAGCAGCACAAACTAATGTGCATTCCTACAGCAGCACAAACTAATGTGCATTCCTACAGCAGCACAAACTAATGTGCATTCCTACAGCAGCACAAACTAATGTGCATTCCTACAGCAGCACAAACTAATGTGCATTCCTACAGCAGCACAAACTAATGTGCATTCCTACAGCAGCACAAACTAATGTGCATTCCTACAGCAGCACAAACTAATGTGCATTCCTACAGCAGCACAAACTAATGTGAATTCCTACAGCAGCACAAACTAATGTGAATTCCTACAGCAGCACAAACTAATGTGCATTCCTACAGCAGCACAAACTAATGTGCATTCCTACAGCAGCACAAACTAATGTGCATTCCTACAGCAGCACAAACTAATGTGCATTCCTACAGCAGCACAAACTAATGTGCATTCCTACAGCAGCACAAACTAATGTGCATTCCTACAGCAACACAAACTAATGTGCATTCCTACAGCAGCACAAACTAATGTGCATTCCTACAGCAGCACAAACTAATGTGCATTCCTACAGCAGCACAAACTAATGTGCATTCCTACAGCAGCACAACCTAATGTGCATTCCTACAGCAGCACAAACTAATGTGCATTCCTACAGCAGCACAAACTAATGTGCATTCCTACAGCAGCACAAACTAATGTGCATTCCTACAGCAGCACAAACTAATGTGCATTCCTACAGCAGCACAAACTAATGTGCATTCCTACAGCAGCACAAACTAATGTGAATTCCTACAGCAGCACAAACTAATGTGAATTCCTACAGCAGCACAAACTAATGTGCATTCCTACAGCAGCACAAACTAATGTGCATTCCTACAGCAGCACAAACTAATGTGCATTCCTACAGCAGCACAAACTAATGTGAATTCCTACAGCAACACAAACTAATGTGCATTCCTACAGCAGCACAAACTAATGTGCATTCCTACAGCAGCACAAACTAATGTGCATTCCTACAGCAGCACAAACTAATGTGCATTCCTACAGCAGCACAAACTAATGTGCATTCCTACAGCAGCACAAACTAATGTGCATTCCTACAGCAGCACAAACTAATGTGCATTCCTACAGCAGCACAAACTAATGTGCATTCCTACAGCAGCACAAACTAATGTGCATTCCTACAGCAGCACAAACTAATGTGCATTCCTACAGCAGCACAAAACAAACATGAGAATTACTGGGATTCCCCGCTGCCCATAAAGTGCCCTGTGATTGTGTAAATATAACAGTTCCCTGGCATAGGATGTTTCCCCCAGCGGCTGGGCTCAGTATTATTGCTTGGCAGAGGGTATCTATTTCATACTCTGGTGTTTGGATGAGATAAATAAAATTAACATTAAAGTTTTATTTCTGGCATCTTAATGGTCTCAAAAAACACTTAGGGGCCGATTTATCAAGCTCCGTATGGAAGGCTCGCCGTAAACAGAAGTTATGAAGCAGCGGTCTAAATACCGCTGCTCCATAACCTGTCTGCCTGCTCTGAAGCGGTGCACAGAAATCAACCCGATCGAATACGATCGGGTTGATTGACACCCCCTGTTAGCGGCCAATTGGCCGCGAATCTGCAGGGGGAGGCATTGCACCAGCAGTTCACAAGAACTGCTGGTGCAATGATAAATGCCGACAGCGTATGCTGTCAGCATTTATCGATGTGCAGCAGACACGATCCGCAATATCAGATCATGTCCGCTCGCACCATAATAAATAGGCCCCTTAGGGTTAGATTATTAGTTGTGCGCTAACTGTTGCATGCAAGCGTAAAAGGGTTTATCGCAGCTCTCTGCGTATGGCAGAAGTATTACAAGTTTAAAGTAAATGTGTTCACTCGAGCATTGGGATAAGTGCGATTTCAGAGCTCTGGTTAACTGTTACGCTTGAATCAAACACATTACAGTTACACTCATAATAACACTGTCTAATAAATATACATTACACAGTACAGTTACACTCATAATAACACTGTCTAATAAATATACATTACACAGTACAGTTACACACATAATAACACTAGCTAATAAATATACATTACACAGTACAGTTACACACATAATAACATCTAATAAATATACATTACACAGTACAGTTACACACATAATAACATCTAATAAATATACATTACACAGTACAGTTACACACATAATAACACTGTCTAATAAATATACATTACACAGTACAGTTACACACATAATAACACTGTCTAATAAATATACATTACACAGTACAGTTACACACATAATAACACTGTCTAATAAATATACATTACACAGTACAGTTACACACATAATAACACTGTCTAATAAATATACATTACACAGTACAGTTACACACATAATAACACTAGCTAATAAATATACATTACACAGTACAGTTACACTCATAATAACACCATCTAATAAATATACATTACACAGTACAGTTACACTCATAACACCATCTAATAAATATACATTACACAGTACAGTTACACACATAATAACACTGTCTAATAAATATACATTACACAGTACAGTTACACACATAATAACACTAGCTAATAAATATACATTACACAGTACAGTTACACACATAATAACACCATCTAATAAATATACATTACACAGTACAGTTACACACATAATAACACTGTCTAATAAATATACATTACACAGTACAGTTACACACATAACACCATCTAATAAATATACATTACACAGTACAGTTACACTCATAATAACACCATCTAATAAATATACATTACACAGTACAGTTACACACATAACACCATCTAATAAATATACATTATACAGTACAGTTACACACATAATAACACCATCTAATAAATATACATTACACAGTACAGTCATACACATAATAACACTGTCTAATAAATATACATTACACAGTACAGTCATACACATAATAACACTGTCTAATAAATATACATTACACAGTACAGTTACACACATAATAACACTAGCTAATAAATATACATTACACAGTACAGTTACACACATAATAACATCTAATAAATATACATTACACAGTACAGTTACACACATAATAACATCTAATAAATATACATTACACAGTACAGTTACACACATAATAACATCTAATAAATATACATTACACAGTACAGTTACACTTATAATAACACTATCTAATAAATATACATTACACAGTACAGTTACACACATAATAACACTAGCTAATAAATATACATTACACAGTACAGTTACACACATAATAACATCTAATAAATATACATTACACAGTACAGTTACACACATAATAACATCTAATAAATATACATTACACAGTACAGTTACACTTATAATAACACCATCTAATAAATATACATTACACAGTAGTTACACTCATATTAACACCATCTAATAACATCTAATAAATATACATTACACAGTACAGTTACACACATAATAACACCATCTAATAAATATACATTGCACAGTACAGTTACACTCATAATAACACTGTCTACAAAATATACATTACACAGTACAGTTACACACATAATAACAACATCTAATAAATATACATTACACAGTACAGTTACACACATAATAACACTGTCTAATAAAAATACATTACACAGTACAGTTACACACATAATAACACCATCTAATAAATATACATTACACAGTACAGTTACACACATAACAACATCATCTAATAAATATACATTACACAGTACAGTTACACACATAATAACACCATCTAATAAATATACATTACACAGTACAGTTACACACATAATAACACTATCTAATAAATATACATTACATAGTACCGTTACACACATAATAGCACTATCTAATAAATATACATTACACAGTACAGTTACACACATAATAACACTATCTAATAACAATACATTACACAGTACAGTTACACACATAATAACACTGTCTAATAAATACATTACACAGTACAGTTACACACATAATAACACTATCTAATAAATATACATTACACAGTACAGTTACACACATAATAACACCATCTAATAAATATACATTACAAAGTACAGTTACACACATAACACCATCTAATAAATATACATTACACAGTACAGTTATACACATAACACCATCTAATAAATATACATTACACAGTACAGTTGCACACATAATAACACTGTCTAATAAATATACATTACACAGTACAGTTACACACATAATAACACTGTCTAATAAATACATTACACAGTACAGTTACACACATAATAACACCATCTAATAAATATACATTACACAGTACAGTTACACTCATAATAACACTGTCAAATAAATACATTACACACTACAGTTACACACATAATAACACTGTCTAATAAATATACATTACACAGTACAGTTACACACATAATAACACAGTCTAATAAATATATTACACAGTACAGTTACACACATAATAACACCATCTAATAAATATACATTACAAAGTACAGTTACACACATAACACCATCTAATAAATATACATTACACATTACAGTTACACTCATAATAACACTATCTAATAAATATACATTACATAGTACAGTTAAACCCATAATAACACTGTCTAATAAATATACATTACACAGTACAGTTACACTCATAATAACACTATCTAATAAATATACATTACACAGTACAGTTACACACATAATAACACCATCTAATAAATATACATTACACAGTACAGTTACACACATAATAACACTGTCTAATAAATATACATTACACAGTACAGTTACACTTATAATAACACTATCTAATAAATATACCTTACACAGTACAGTTACACTTATAATAACACTGTCTAATAAATATACATTACACAATACAGTTACACACATAATAACACCATCTAATAAATATACATTACACAGTACAGTTACACACATAATAACACTATCTAATAAATATACATTACATAGTACCGTTACACACATAATAGCACTATCTAATAAATATACATTACACAGTACAGTTACACACATAATAACACTATCTAATAACAATACATTACACAGTACAGTTACACACATAATAACACTGTCTAATAAATACATTACACAGTACAGTTACACACATAATAACACTATCTAATAAATATACATTACACAGTACAGTTACACACATAATAACACCATCTAATAAATATACATTACAAAGTACAGTTACACACATAACACCATCTAATAAATATACATTACACAGTACAGTTATACACATAACACCATCTAATAAATATACATTACACAGTACAGTTGCACACATAATAACACTGTCTAATAAATATACATTACACAGTACAGTTACACACATAATAACACTGTCTAATAAATACATTACACAGTACAGTTACACACATAATAACACCATCTAATAAATATACATTACACAGTACAGTTACACTCATAATAACACTGTCAAATAAATACATTACACACTACAGTTACACACATAATAACACTGTCTAATAAATATACATTACACAGTACAGTTACACACATAATAACACAGTCTAATAAATATATTACACAGTACAGTTACACACATAATAACACCATCTAATAAATATACATTACAAAGTACAGTTACACACATAACACCATCTAATAAATATACATTACACATTACAGTTACACTCATAATAACACTATCTAATAAATATACATTACATAGTACAGTTAAACCCATAATAACACTGTCTAATAAATATACATTACACAGTACAGTTACACTCATAATAACACTATCTAATAAATATACATTACACAGTACAGTTACACACATAATAACACCATCTAATAAATATACATTACACAGTACAGTTACACACATAATAACACTGTCTAATAAATATACATTACACAGTACAGTTACACTTATAATAACACTATCTAATAAATATACCTTACACAGTACAGTTACACACATAATAACACCATCTAATAAATATACATTACACAGTACAGTTACACTTATAATAACACTGTCTAATAAATATACATTACACAGTACAGTTACACACATAATAACACCATCTAATAAATATACATTACACAGTACAGTAACACACAATAACACCATCTAATAAATATACATTACACAGTACAGTTACACACATAATAACACTGTCTAATAAATATACCTTACACAGTACAGTTACACACATTACACCATCTAATAAATATACATTACACAGTACAGTTACACACATAATAACACTGTCTAATAAATATACCTTACACAGTACAGTTACACACATTACACCATCTAATAAATATACATTACACAGTACAGTTACACACATAATAACACTGTCTAATAAATATACCTTACACAGTACAGTTACACACATTACACCATCTAATAAATATACATTACACAGTACAGTTATACACATAATAACACTATCTAATAAATATACATTACACAGTACAGTTACACACATAATAATACCATCTAATAAATATACATTACACAGTACAGTTACACACATAATAACACTGTCTAATAAATATACATTACACAGTACAGTTACACACATAATAACACTGTCTAATAAATATACATTACACAGTACAGTTACACACATAATAACACTGTCTAATAAATATACATTACACAGTACAGTTACACACATAATAACACTGTCTAATAAATATACCTTACACAGTACAGTTACACACATTACACCATCTAATAAATATACATTACACAGTACAGTTACACACATAATAACACTGTCTAATAAATATACCTTACACAGTACAGTTACACACATTACACCATCTAATAAATATACATTACACAGTACAGTTATACACATAATAACACTATCTAATAAATATACATTACACAGTACAGTTACACACATAATAATACCATCTAATAAATATACATTACACAGTACAGTTACACACATAATAACACTGTCTAATAAATATACATTACACAGTACAGTTACACGCATAATAACACTGTCTAATAAATATACATTACACAGTACAGTTACACACATAATAACACTGTCTAATAAATATACATTACACAGTACAGTTACACACATAATAACACTGTCTAATAAATATACCTTACACAGTACAGTTACACACATTACACCATCTAATAAATATGCATTACACAGTACAGTTACCACATAATAAAACTCAGGTAGATTACGAGTTGTGCGTTCGTCTTTTAATGCTGAAAAAATGGCCATTTCAGTGTTAAAACAGCACCACAGCCATTACAAGTCTTGCCGGTATAGCTGTAACGCAAGCCTTTTAGCCTGTAACACAACGTCAGTCCCATAGCGCAGCCATTATGAGTTTTGAATTGAGGCTAGAAAGCCTGCTTTATAGCTTATAACGACAAGATCTGTACCGCCATCTGAGAGCAGTAGTTATGAGTTTTATGCAACAAAACTGTTACATAAAACTTATAACTAAAGTGTTACAAAGTTCACTAAACACCGATAAACTACCTATTAACCCCTAAACCGAGGGCCTCCCGCATCGCAAATACTACATTAAAGTTATTAACCCCTAATCTGCCGCTCCCAACATCTCCGCCACTAATAAAATTTATTAACCCCTATTCCGCCGTTCCCCGACATTGTAGCCACTGTACTAAAGTTATTAACCCCTAAACTGCCGCACTCCCGCATCGCAAACACGATTTAAATATAATTAACCCCTTATCTGCCATCAGCCGACATTGCCCCCATTATACTAAAGTTATTAAGCCCTACACCGCCGCCACTATAATAAACCTATTAACCCCTAAACCGCAAGCCCCCCACAATGAAATATACTAAATTAAACTAGTAACCCCTAAACCTAAGGCCCCCCCCTAACTTTATATTAAAATTACAATTTCTCTATCTTAAATTAAATTAAAACTTACCTGTCAAATTAAAAAAATTAAGTTTAAATTAACAATTAAACTAATATAGCTATTAAACTAAAATTAAACTAACTACCAATTAAATAAAACTGAAATACACATTAAAAAAAAATCCTAACACAACTCTAAAAATTACAAACTATCTAATTACAAAAAATAACAAACACTAAATTATGCAAAATAACAAACGAAATTATGAAAAATAAAAAACAATTACACCTAATCTAATAGCCCTATCAAAATAAAAAGCCCCCCAAAATAAAACACCCCCTAGCTTACAATAAACTACCAATAGCCCTTAAAAGGGCCTTTTGTAGGGCATTGCCTTTAATTGGGCATTTAGCCCTTTTACATTTAGCTCTTTTACATTTAGCTCTTTTACATTTAGCCCTTTTACATTTAGCCCTTTTACATTTAGCTCTTTTGCATTTAGCCCTTTTACATTTAGCCTTTTTACATTTAGCTCTTTTACATTTAGCTCTTTTGCATTTAGCCCTTTTACATTTAGCCCTTTTGCATTTAGCTCTTTTACATTTATCTCTTTTACATTTAGCCCTTTTACATTTAGCCCTTTTACATTTAGCTCTTTTGCATTTAGCCCTTTTGCATTTAGCCCTTTTACATTTAGCCCTTTTACATTTAGCCCTTTTACATTTAGCCCTTTTACATTTAGCTCTTTTACATTTAGCTCTTTTACATTTAGCTCTTTTGCATTTAGCCCTTTTACATTTAGCCCTTTTACATTTAGCTCTTTTACATTTAGCTCTTTTACATTTAGCTCTTTTACATTTAGCCCTTTTGCATTTAGCCCTTTTACATTTAGCCCTTTTACATTTAGCTCTTTTACATTTAGCTCTTTTACATTTAGCTCTTTTACATTTAGCTCTTTTGCGTTTAGCCCTTTTACATTTAGCTCTTTTACATTTAGCCCTTTTGCATTTAGCCCTTTTACATTTAGCCCTTTTACATTTAGCTCTTTTACATTTAGCTCTTTTACATTTAGCTCTTTTACATTTAGCTCTTTTACATTTAGCCCTTTTGCATTTAGCCCTTTTACATTTAGCCCTTTTGCATTTAGCCCTTTTACATTTAGCCCTTTTACATTTAGCCCTTTTGCATTTAGTCCTTTTACATTTAGCCCTTTTACATTTAGCCCTTTTACATTTAGCCCTTTTACATTTAGCCCTTTTGCATTTAGCCCTTTTACATTTAGCCCTTTTACATTTAGCCCTTTTACATTTAGCCCTTTTGCATTTAGCCCTTTTACATTTAGCCCTTTTACATTTAGCCCTTTTACATTTAGCCCTTTTGCATTTAGCCCTTTTGCATATAGCCCTTTTGCATTTAGCCCTTTTGCATTTAGCCCTTTTGCATTTAGCCCTTTTGCATTTAGCCCTTTTACATTTAGCTCTTTTACATTTAGCCCTTTTACATTTAGCTCTTTTATGAAAAGCCCAAACCCTAAACTAAAAAAAACCCATCCAAATGTAATATCTTAACAACTTAGCTTAACAGCTAAACATAAATAACTTTTAGTCAATAAAGACTCAACACAGTAGGTGGGTGAAAGACCCGTGGGTCATATTTATTAATTGCCCAGCAATGGGAAATGGCAAACAACAGTTATTATATAACCCCTTCTAGAAAAAATGGACAGGGGCCACCGCTGCAGACTCAAGGCTCTACGCAACTTTATCTTAGGGAGTTCCCTGTCCGTCGCAACCAGTCAAAGCACCCCCAAGCTACTGAGCCTGGGGCATCACCCTGACTGCAATGGCAGTCACTTAAACCTCCTTCCAGCCTGCAGCCGTGATCCTGACCACCCGCCAGACTAGGGTGCCATCAATAGAAACTCCAAACCAGTAGGTGCAGCATCAACTAGGCTAACAGCATGCCACTGACTGGGGAGGTAAAGCTACCGTCCTTGACTACGCTCCAGGATATACTGTGTATATATATATAAAAGAGTATATAAACAGCACTGTATACAGCAAATATACACTAGAAATACACAATGTGTAGAAAAAAAAACACTTTATTTTACTGACAGACCATGTGTTAGAACATTTAAAAAGATATAACATATACCTATTCCCAAAGCAATAGTATTAAATGTTGCTATTGTATATAGTCCTAACACATAGGTTAAAAAACTATTTGCACAATGGAGGGCAAATTAAAGTTTTGAGATGAAATGGAGCCCTATTGTCCCCACTTTCATACAATATACAAATTTACAACCTACAAATATGCAGTGTTAAATCACAAGTATAAGAACCTTTAAAAAACTAAAAATCATAACATAATCATAAAAACATATATTTTATTGAAAATTGTTCTTATTAGCTGTTAGGGCCGTTTAGAAGAAATGTTGAAATGGCTATTTAATTATGTAAAAATGGAATAATGGAAAAATGACAGACAATATTTCTTAGTATTTCTTTTTAAACTTAAAATAAGATGAAGTTTTGAGAAAATTAGTTTTTTAAAGAAATAAGTAAAAAGAAAAAAGAATGTACTGTACCTTTAAATCCATGACGTTTGTTAAAATAACATGCAGTTTGATATGCACCGCAGTACTTTGGATACAATATCATTTATCAGTTACTAGTGTGGCTGGCTAGGCATGCAAATATAACAACACAAAACTAAGTCCAAATTTAACAAGGAACTAAGTAGAAAAGTAACTGCTAAATTAAGAATATGTAAAAATGTTTTTAAAAAAGGTGCAATCAAAAAGCATAAGGTTATTTTTAAACGTGTATATATATATATCATGTATATGCCTTTGTTATTTGCGGTGTATGCTATTATTATTTTATATTTTCTAATTATTTTTAATTTTTTTATTTTTTTATTTATTATTTGTTACTTTATTATGATAATATTTGTATATAATAGAGCTATAATTTTTATTTTATTATTATTTGTTACTCTATTATGAGACTATTTGTATATAGTAGAGCTATGTCTTTAATAACATTTAAGAACACATAAGTATTTGAAGACTCTCACTCAGTAGAAGCCTATTGGCTGTCTGTTAAATAGGAGCGACTGACTCTGTCAGTTACACCTGAGGAAGGGGCGTGGCCCTGAAACTAGTATCGGTAACGTATACACAGAGTCTGGCCAGTAGCGGTAACGTATACACAGAGTCTGGCCAGTAGTGGTAATGTATACACAGAGTCTGGCCAGTAACGGTAACGTATACACAGAGTCTGGCCAGTAGCGGTAACGTATACACAGAGTCTGGCCAGTAGTGGTAATGTATACACAGAGTCTGGCCAGTAACGGTAACGTATACACAGAGTCTGGCCAGTAGTGGTAATGTATACACAGAGTCTGGCCAGTAGTGGTAATGTATACACAGAGTCTGGCCAGTAGTGGTAACGTATACACAGAGTCTGGCCAGTAACGGTAACGTATACACAGAGTCTGGCCAGTAGCAGTAACGTATACACAGAGTCTGGCCAGTAGCGGTAACGTATACACAGAGTCTGGCCAGTAGTGGTAATGTATACACAGAGTCTGGCCAGTAGTGATAACGTATACAAAGAGTCTGGCCAGTAACGGTAACGTATACACAGAGTCTGGCCAGTAGCGGTAACGTATACACAGAGTCTGGTCAGTAGTGGTAACGTATACACAGAGTCTGGCCAGTAGCGGTAACGTATATACAGAGTCTGGCCAGTAACAGTAACGTATACACAGAGTCTGGCCAGTAACGGTAACGTATACACAGAGTCTGGCCAGTAGCGGTAACGTATACACAGAGTCTGGCCAGTAGCGGTAACGTATACACAGAGTCTGGCCAGTAGTGGTAATGTATACACAGAGTCTGGCCAGTAGTGGTAATGTATACACAGAGTCTGGCCAGTAGTGGTAACGTATACACAGAGTCTGGCCAGTAACGGTAACGTATACACAGAGTCTGGCCAGTAGCAGTAACGTATACACAGAGTCTGGCCAGTAGCGGTAACGTATACACAGAGTCTGGCCAGTAGCAGTAACGTATACACAGAGTCTGGCCAGTAGTGGTAATGTATACACAGAGTCTGGCCAGTAGTGGTAATGTATACACAGAGTCTGGCCAGTAGCGGTAACGTATACACAGAGTCTGGCCAGTAGCGGTAACGTATACACAGAGTTTGGCCAGTAGTGGTAATGTATACACAGAGTCTGGCCAGTAGTGGTAATGTATACACAGAGTCTGGCCAGTAGTGGTAATGTATACACAGAGTCTGGCCAGTAGTGGTAATGTATACACAGAGTCTGGCCAGTAGCTGTAACATATACACAGAGTCTGGCCAGTAGCAGTAACGTATACACAGAGTCTGGCCAGTAACGGTAACGTATACACAGAGTCTGGCCAGTAGTGGTAATGTATACACAGAGTCTGGCCAGTAGTGGTAATGTATACACAGAGTCTGGCCAGTAGCGGTAACGTATACACAGAGTCTGGCCAGTAGTGGTAATGTATACACAGAGTCTGGCCAGTAGTGGTAATGTATACACAGAGTCTGGCCAGTAGTGGTAATGTATACACAGAGTCTGGCCAGTAGTGGTAATGTATACACAGAGTCTGGCCAGTAGCGGTAACATATACACAGAGTCTGGCCAGTAGCAGTAACGTATACACAGAGTCTGGCCAGTAGCAGTAACGTATACACAGAGTCTGGCCAGTAGCAGTAACGTATACACAGAGTGTGGCCAGTAGCGGTAATGTAGACACAGAGTCTGGCCAGTAACGGTAACGTATACACAGAGTCTGGCCAGTAACGGTAACGTATACACAGAGTCTGGCCAGTAATGGTAAAGTATACACAGAGTCTGGCCAGTAACGGTAACGTATACACAGAGTCTGGCCAGTAATGGTAACGTATACACACAGTCTGGCCAGTAGCGGTAACGTATACACAGAGTCTGGCCAGTAGCGGTAACATATACACAGAGTCTGGCCAGTAGTGGTAATGTATACACAGAGTCTGGCCAGTAACAGTAACGTATACACAGAGTCTGGCCAGTAGTGATAACGTATACAAAGAGTCTGGCCAGTAACGGTAACGTGTACACAGAGTCTGGCCAGTAGTGGTAACGTATACACAGAGTCTGGCCAGTAACAGTAACGTATACACAGAGTCTGGCCAGTAGTGATAACGTATACAAAGAGTCTGGCCAGTAACGGTAACGTGTACACAGAGTCTGGCCAGTAACGGTAACGTATACACAGAGTCTGGCCAGTAGCGGTAACGTATACACAGAGTCTGGCCAGTAGTGGTAATGTATACACAGAGTCTGGCCAGTAACGGTAACGTATACACAGAGTCTGGCCAGTAGTGGTAATGTATACACAGAGTCTGGCCAGTAGTGGTAATGTATACACAGAGTCTGGCCAGTAGTGGTAACGTATACACAGAGTCTGGCCAGTAGCGGTAACGTATACACAGAGTCTGGCCAGTAACGGTAACGTATACACAGAGTCTGGCCAGTAACGGTAACGTATACACAGAGTCTGGCCAGTAAAGGTAACGTATACACAGAGTCTGGCCATTAACGGTAACGTATACACAGAGTCTGGCCAGTAGCGGTAATGTATACACAGAGTCTGGCTAGTAGGGGTAACGTATACACAGAGTCTGGTCAGGCAAGTGTTTGCAGCTTCTCTCGCTCTTTATCAGAGTACTATATGATTTTTAGTTTTTTAAAAGGTTTTTATACTTGTGATTTAACACTGCATATTTGTATGTTGTACATTTGTATATTATATGAAAGTGGGGACAATAGGGCTCCATTTCATCTCAAAACTTTAATTTGCCCTCCATTGTGCAAATAGTTTTTTAACCTATGTGTTAGGACTATATACAATAGCAACATTTAATACTATTGCTTTGGGAATAGGTATATGTTATATCTTTTTAAATGTTCTAACACATGGTCTGTCAGTAAAATAAAGTGTTTTTTTCTACACATTGTGTATTTCTAGTGTATATTTGCTGTATACAGTGCTGTTTATATACTCATACAACCTTTCTTGTTTCTAAAAACAGCTGCAGTTCAGCCCTTAGTCAAGTGATTAGATACCTAGTATATACTAGTGGCATAACATTGATTGCAACTAAGTAATAAAAATATACATTTCTCAGGGTGTGGCACTCTCCATTTATTTATTTATATATATATATATATATATATGTATATATATATATATATATATATATATATATATATATATATGTATATATATATATATATATATATATGTATATATATATATATATATATATATATATATATATATATATATATATATATATATGTATATATATATATATATATATATATATATATATATATATATATATATATATATATATACACACACATATACATACACACACAGTATCTCACAAAAGTGAGTACACCCCTCACATTTTTGTAACTATTTTATTATAAGTTTTCATGTGACAACATTGAAGAAATGTCACTTTGCTACAATGTAAAGTAGTGAGTGTACAGCCTGTATAACAGTGTAAATTTGCTGTCCCCTCAAAATAACTCAACACACAGCCATTAATGTGTAAACCGTTGGCAACAAAATTGAGTACACCCCTAAGTGGAAATGTCCAAATTGGACCCAATTAGCCATTTACCCTCCCCGGTGTCATGTGACTCATTAGTGTTACAAGGTCTCAGGTGTGAATGGGGAGCAGGTGTGTTAAATTTGGTGTTATCGCTCTCACACACTCTCATACTGGTCACTGGAAGTTCAACATGGCACCTCATGGCAAAGAACTCTCTGAGAGAATTGTTGCTCTACATAAAAATGGCCTAGGCTATAAGAAGTTTGCCAAGACCCTGAAATTGAGCTGCAGCACAGTGGGCAAGACCATACAGCGGTTTTAGAGGACAGGTTAGACTCAGAACAGGCCTCACCATGGTCGACCAAAGAAGTTGAGTTTACATGCTCAGCGTCATATACAGAGGTTGTCTTTGGGAAATAGACGTATGAGTTCTGCCAGCATTGCTGCAGAGGTTGAAGGGGTGGGGGTCAGCCTGTCAGTGCTCAGACCATACACTGCAACAAATTGGTCTGCATGGCTGTCGTCCCAGAAAGAAGCCTTTTCTAAAGATGATGCACAAGAAAGCCATCAAACAGTTTGCTGAAGACAAGCAGACTAAGGACATGGATTACCATGTCCTGTGGTCCGATGAGACCAATATAAACTTATTTGGTTCAGATGGTGTCAAACGTGTGTGGCGGCAACCAGGTGAGGATTGCAAAGACAAGTGTGTCTTGCCTACAGTCAAGCATGGTGGTGGGAGTGTCATGGTCTGGACCTGCATGAGTGCTGCCGGCACTGAGGACCAACAGTTCATTGAGGGAACCATGAATGCCAACATGTACTGAAGCAGAGCATGATCCCTCCCTTCGGAGACTGGGCCGCAGGGCAGTATTCCAACATAACGACCCCAAACACACCTCCAAGACGACCACTGCCTTGCTAAAGAAGCTGAGGGTAAAGGTGATGGACTGGCCAAGCATGTCTCCAGACCAGTGTTCCCTGTAACGTGCGCGGCAGCGCGGCCGCGCATTAATCTGGGTAGTCCCGCGCATTGATAAAGACAGGCCGCGCATGATTGGGGGCAGTGAGGGGATTGCTTGTTGCAACATAGCGTTGGGAAGTTTTAGATGCGAATAGCGATCATCATTATAATGTGTCCTGCTGAGCTGGCAGCTTGTGAAGGTGAGTGTCTGAGTTCATATAGTCATTCTTATTTTTTTTTCCGCGGGCTTCTGTATTGGCGGGAGGAGCAGGGGGTGTAGCCTCAGTAACAGGTACTTATCGCTGGACGCACTTCTAGCACAGCTGCCAGTTCCTTACAGTCATAGAGAGCACAGACCTCGCAAAGCAGCAGTGACCTTTATAGTACCCAGCTAACGAAGACCTCGCAAAGCAGCAGTGACCCTAATAGTACCCAGCTAACAAACACTTACTACATAGTCTTCCTGGGTTCACTCCTGGCATTGTCAGTTAAATGTGCTGCTTTGCGAGGTCTGTGCTCCCTATGACTGTAAGGAAGTGGATGGCAGCTGTGCTGGCAGTGCGTCCAGCTTTAAACACCTGTTACTGAGGCTACAAATAATGCATGATGATCGTGCAAGCTGCAAGCATGATGTAGGAGGGAAGGTAAGGTCTGTTCTGGAGGGCTACACATAATGCTTTATCTGGAGGAAGTATACTGAAGTTTAGTGTTCTGGTTCCCTACAGTGTTAGTTTGCAGGAGAATCATGATTTCTTTCCATGATTTATAGGTTGAGCTAATCACCGGGTCTACAGCAGAATAACAGTTGAACCTAGTCCCTGACTCATGGTGTTATTCTGCTGTGGACCGGTGATTAGCTCAACCTATAAATACTGGATTAACCCTTCAATCCTTCCTGTTTCCTGTATCTGCAGTTTATCTCCCCCCAAAGAAATATAGAAGAGTTCCAAAAAAATTGCAAACACTTTTCCTTAAATATTTTTTACACCCTCTGTGTGTCTCTCCCCCTTCTCCCCCTCACTCTTCCACCCTATCCCCCTCACTCTTCCTTCCTCTCCCCCTTAATCTTCCCCCTTCTCCCCTCTCCTCTCCTCTCACTCTTCCCCCCTCTCCCCCTCACTCTTCCCCCTCCCTCTCCCCCTCCCTCTCCCCTCCCCCTCCCTCTCCCCCTCCCTCTCCCCCTCCCCCTCCCCCTCCCTCTCCCCCTCCCCCTCCCTCTCCCCCTCCCTCTCCCCCTCCCCCTCCCTCTCCTCTCCCCCTCCCTCTCCCCTCCCTCTCCCCCTCCCCTCCCCCTCCCTCTCCCCTCCCTCCCTCCTCTCTCCTCTCTCTCCCCTCCCTCCCTCCTCTCTCTCCCCTCCCTCCCTCCTCTCTCTCCCCTCACTCCCTCCCTCCCTCCCTCCCCTCCCTCCTCTCTCTCCCCTCCCTCCCTCCTCTCTCTCCCCTCCCTCCTCTCTCTCCCCTCCCCCTCCCTCTCCCCCTCCCTCTCCCCTCCCCCTCCCTCTCCCCTCCCCCTCCCTCTCCCCTCCCCCTCCCTCTCCCCTCCCCCTCCCTCTCCCCCTCCCTCTCCCCCTCCCTCTCCCCCTCCCTCTCCCCCTCCCCCCCCCCCTCCCTCTCCCGGTCCCCCTCCCTCTCCCCCTCCCCTCCCTCTCCCTCTCCCTGTCCCCCTCCCTCTCCCCTCCCCCTCCCTCTCCCCCTCCCTCTCCCCTCCCCCTCCCCCTCCCTCTCCCCTCCCCCTCCCCTCCCCCTCCCTCTCCCCTCCCCCTCCCTCTCCCCCCCCCTCCCTCTCCCCTCCCCCTCCCTCTCCCCCTCCCTCTCTCCTCCCCCTCCCTCCCCCTCCCTCCCCCTCCCTCCCCCTCTCTCTCCCTCCCCCTCTCTCCCCTCCCCCTCCCTCCCCCTCCCTCCCTTCCCCCTTCTCCCCTCTCCTCTCACTCTTCCCCCCTCTCCCCCTCACTCTTCCCCCTCTCCCCTCCCCCTTCCCCTCCCCCTTCCCCTCCCCCTCCCCCTCCCCCTCCCTCCCCTCCCCCTCCCTCCCCCTCTCTCCCCTCCCCCTCCCTCCCCCTCTCTCCCCTCCCCCTCCCTCCCCCTCTCTCCCCCTCTCTCCCCTCCCCCTCCCTCCCCCTCTCTCCCCTCCCCCTCCCTTCCCCTCTCTCCCCTCCCTCCCCCTCTCTCCCCTCCCCCTCTCTCCTCCTCCTCTCCCTTCCCCCTTCTCCCCTCTCCTCTCACTCTTCCCCCCTCTCCCCCTCACTCTTCCACCTCTCCCCTCCCTCTCTCCTCTCCCCTCCCCCTCCCTTCCCCTCTCTCCCCTCCCCCTCCCTCCCTCCCCCTCTCTCCCCTCCCCCTCTCTCCCCTCCCCCTCTCTCCCCTCCCTCCCCCTCTCTCCCCTCCCCCTCCCTCCCCTCCCCCTCCTTATCCCTCTCCCCTCCCTCCCCCTCCCTCCCCTCCCTCCCCCTCCCTCTCCCCTCCCTCCTTATCCCTCTCCCCTCCCTCCCCCCCCCCTCCCCTCCCTTCCCCTCCCTCCCGTGTCTCTCTCCCCCTGTGTCTGTCTCTCCCTATGTGTCTCTCTCTCTTCCTCTGTGTCTCTCCTCCCTCTGTGTCTCCCTCCCTTTCATGGGACCACTAGCTCTTGGGCAACTTTTTCAAACCTTGTATGTGTGTATGTGTATGTGTGTGTGTGTATATATATACTGTTACGGTTACCCTTAGTCTCGCTGAGAGATGGACCGCTTAGTAGCCTGGATCCCTATTGCTAAAGAGGGGAGAAGCTGCTTTCCATAGTATTCTATATGAGTCTCGCAAATATAGAATAATCTCCCTTAGCTGCAGTACAGCTAGGATACCCTTCTGCCCACAAAAACGAGTCAACGCTGCGATTGAGGGTCAAACAAGAACTCAGGACTGGGATGCCCAGCCTGCTTTTTATTAAGGTTACATGCACACAGGGCACTCCCAGGGGGAGAGGGGGGGAAGCACAAAATCCCCCATCACACATTTAGATAGAGAGCACTGTCCTTTGACAGGCCACAATAGGATTACAGTACTTAAGATAACAAGTTTACAAGTTCATCTTATCAATTAGCAGTCTGGCTCCAGAGGTGATTAGACAATAGTTTCTAAAAGCTGAAAAAAAAAGAGTTAACTCTTTATGAAATGAAACTTGTTACAGTTTTCTTGGAGCCCTTCTTAGGCGCTGGCTTGCTGGTTCAGGCATTGCTGCTGGGAAATAAGCTCTTCACAACAGAATAACTAATGCTTCTGTAACATTGCTCCCTTTCTGTGGAACACTCTGGCAGACACGGTCTGACCCCTTTTCGGGGCAGACTAAGGCTGTCCAGACCGCTGGTTATGCGGGGCTGAGGTCGGTTTGTCTGGACAACCCGTCGGCGTTGCCATTCTGTTTCCCAGGTCTGTAAGTAATGGTGAAATTGAAGGTTTGCAACGATAAGCTCCAACGTAATAGCCTGCCGTTATCTCCAGAGACCCGGTTCAGCCACACCAACGGGTTATGGTCGGTGACCAGAGTGAACTCCTGACCATATAAATAGGGAGTCAATTTCTTTAATGCCCACACCAAAGCCAAACACTCCTTTTCGACCGCTGCATAGCTGACTTCGCGGGGCAGGAGCTTCCGGCTGATGTAGGCAACTGGATGCTCCCCTCCATCTTCGCCTACTTGGCTGAGGACAGCTCCCAGCCCGAACATGGAAGCATCTGTATGGACGATAAAACGTTTGTTAAGGGCTGGGGCCGCCAAGACAGGAGCGTTAATTAGAGCATTTTTGAGAGCCTGGAAAGCCGTTTCACAGTGGGGAGACCACAGGACCTGTCGAGGTAAGTTCTTCTTGGTCAAGTCAGTCAGGGGTTTGGCAAGTGTGCTGTAGTCTGGTACGAACCGTCTATAGTACCCTGCCGTGCCCAGGAAGGCTAGGACCTGAGTCTTAGTGATGGGGGTGGGCCAATTGGCGACAGCTTCTATTTTGGCCGGCTCTGGTCGCTGCTTTCCACACCCCACCCGGTGACCCAGGTACTGTACCTCGGCCATCCCAAAGTGGCATTTTTCTGGCTTCAGAGTCAGGCCAGCAGCCCGGATCTGATCCAGAACCATTCCCACATGAGCTAAGTGGTCCTCCCAGGACTCACTGTGGATCGCTATGTCGTCCAGGTAGGCGCAAGCAAAACTCTGGAAGCCATCCAGGAGCCTATCCACCAAGCGCTGGAATGTAGCTGGGGCATTCTTCATCCCAAACGGCATTACCCTAAACTGATATAAGCCGAATGGGGTGACGAATGCCGACTTGGGGATAGCCTCCGGGGCCAGGGGAATCTGCCAGTAACCTTTGCAGAGGTCAATAGTGGTCAGGTAATTTCCCCTGGCTATACGATCGAGTAGCTCGTCTACCCTGGGCATAGGGTAAGCGTCCGTCACGGTATTTTCATTGAGCCTCCGATAGTCTACGCAGAACCGGGTGGTCCCATCTTTCTTGGGCACCAAGACAACTGGGGAGGCCCAGGGACTATCGGAGGGCTCAATTACCCTGAGCTGGAGCATCTCATCGATCTCCTTCTTCATTCCTGTCCTAACTGCTTCGGGGATTCGGTACGGAGCCTGGCGCAAGGGAGCTTGTCCCGGAGTATCTACCTGGTGGGTGGTTAAAGTAGTGTACCCTGGCTTCGGGGAGAAGGTGAGGTGTTTGGACTGGAGGAGTTGGTTGAGCTGCTCCCTTTCAGTGGGGCTAAGTCGGTCCCCTATCTGAACCTGCGCCACTATACCTGTGGGGAGGCTCTTTTCTAATAGGTCTGGAATGGGTAAACTGTCGGGGTCTTCCTGAGGGGAACAACATACGGCCGTCACGTTCTCTGGTCGCTCAAAATATTCCTTGAGCATGTTTACATGGAATGTCTTTCTAAGATTGTTGTCGTGGCAGCTAGCTATCACATAAGTGGTGTCTCCCCTTTTCTCTACGATCTGGTAGGGACCCTGCCAGGACGCCTGCAATTTGTCTGTCTTCACCGGCTTAAGTACTAACACCTTTTGTCCTATGGTGAAGATTCTCTTTCGGGCCCCCCGATCGTACCATACTTTCTGTCTTCTCTGGGCCAACTGGAGATTAGCCCGCACGGATTTGGCTAATTGCTCCATTCGGTCCCTGAGTTCCAGCACGTATGGCACAATTGGGACACCGTCAGCCTCCATCTCTCCCTCCCAGTGCTCCCGGATCAGGTTTAGGGGTCCCCGTACCTTTCTTCCGTAGAGCAACTCGAAGGGAGAGAACCCTGTCGTTTCCTGGGGCACCTCCCGATAAGCAAATAGGAGGTGCGGCAGGAAGCGTTCCCAGTCTCGGTATTCCTGAGTGAACGTCTTGAGCATTTGCTTGAGGGTCCCATTGAACCTCTCACACAGCCCGTTCGTCTGGGGGTGGTATGGGGAGCTTAGGAGGGACTTAATTTTGCAAACCTGCCAGAGTTGTTGGGTCAATTCAGCCGTAAATTGGGTGCCTCGGTCGGATAGGATTTCTTTTGGAAATCCTACCCGGGAGAACACCTGTACTAGTGCATTCGCTACCGTATCCGCTTGTATGTTGGATAGGGTGACAGCCTCTGGGTACCTGGTAGCGTAGTCCACTACGGTAAGAATGTATCGCTTACCGGAGGGACTAGGGGTAGCCAGTGGTCCCACTAGGTCAATAGCAACCCGGCTGAAGGGTTCCTCTACAATGGGCATATTTACTAGCTGGGCTTTAGGGTGATCGCCTCGCCTTCCTACTCGTTGACACACATCGCAGGTGTTACAGTAAGTTCTAACGTCAGCGTGCACCCCTGGCCAAAAGAACGTGTGAGTAATGCGGTGTAGGGTACGGGTAACGGCTAGGTGGCCTGCTAAGGGGATGTCGTGGCCTATTTTGAGGATTTCTTGACGGTATTTGTGGGGCACTACCAGCTGTCGCCTACGCTGTCCCCTTTTCTCTGTCCAGCGGTATAGTTTCCCTTTTTCCCATAAGAATGTTTCGTTATCTGCCCCGCCCCCTCCGGTCTCTGCTCGTTCCCGGTACTTTTGTAAGGTCGGGTCAGTCTTAGACTCTGCCTCGAAGGCATCTGGGGTGTCCCAGGGTATGGGGCCTAACCTGTCAGGCAAGGTCGGGGTAGGTCTTACCTGTGTCTCCCGCACTGGTGAGAGCTCTCGCTCCGTCCGGGCTTGGGCCCGTGTAGTCACTGGGTCCGCCTCGTTGTTGCATACTGGAGCATAGGCAGAAGTCATGGGGCCCAAATCGTTGCCCAGTAGTACTTCGGCAGGTAAATTATCCATTAGGCCCACGTTAACAGCCCCCTTTCCCGCTCCCCAATCAAGATGCACTTTAGCTGTTGGAATTTTGTACACATCCCCCCCCGCCACTCTAACGGCCACAGTCTGTCCGGATCGCTTGTGCTCTGGCACCAAATGACTCTGTACCAGCGTGATAGTAGCCCCTGTGTCTCGCAATCCCTCGGTAGATCGCCCCTCAAGCCATACCCTCTGCCGATGGTGCTGGCGGTTATCTGAGGCAGCATATACAGGGTCTGCCTCGTGAAGCGGCCCCACATATCCCTCCATAGGGGCCTCTTGGTTAACACAGAGGGCCCGGGCCGGACGATAGGACCCAGAGGGGTAATTGTAATTCCTGGGTGTCTGGTGCGTATTAAGGGGGCAGCTAGCCATGAAATGCCCTGGTTGCTTGCATCGGTGGCAAGTCGGTCTGGGACGCTCAGAGCTGTTATTGGGTGGTCCTGAGTGTCGGACGGGCCCTGTGGGCACCGGGGCTCGGAATTCAGCACGAGGGGGTGCACGGTAAACCTCTCTGGGTTCGACCCGTGCTGGAGCTCGGTAGTTCATGGGTTCGTGAAGACGGGAGTCATAATGTTCATCGGCCAATTTGGCTGCTTCTTCTAAGGTAGAAGGCCGCCTGTCTCGCAGCCATTCCTTCCCTTGCTGTTCCATGCCATTATAAAAATGTTCTAAGAGAAACAATTGTAAAATTTCCTCCCCAGTCACCGCTTTACTTCCGCTCAGCCAGTGATTTGCCGCTCTCCGCATTCGGTGCGCCCATTCCATATGGGTATCGTTAGGCTTCTTTTCCGTGCCCCGAAACTGTCGGCGATACGTGTCCGGAGTTACAGCGTACCGTCGCAACAGTGTCTCCTTAACTAGCTCATACTGTGTCACTTCCTCAGCACCCAGAGTACGAAAGGCTTCCAGGGCTCGCCCGGATAGTTTCCCAGACAATATCGTGGGCCACTCTCTGTTGGGAATCTGGTGCAGGGCACATTGCCTTTCGAAGTCCGCCAAATATTCATCAATCCCTGTCTTGCTCTCTAGGAAGGGTCGAAATGCCGCATAGGGTATCTTGGGCCTCCCAGCATTTTCGACAGGGATGATTACCTGCGGGGCTTCAGCATTGCGGTGTGCGTTCGCTAGGTTGAGTTCGTGGGCTCGAGTCTCTCGTATATCCTCGTCCGCCTCCGCCATCAACTGCTGTACCAAGTCCATGGAGGGGTTCGGCCCGTATAATGAGAGCCTTTCCCGAACAATCCTGGTTTTTTCGTCACTAATCGTGGTCGGTGTTTCCGCCATTGTGAAGCTCTGATCCAGTTCGGTCAATTCTGCGATCAGCTCTCTCCTCGGCCGGTTGCTGGCGTACCCCCCTCTGCTTTCAAGTAAATCCTTTAGGGTTGTACGCTTCAATTTTTCGTAAGCGCTCTCCATCCGTTCTGTACCTCTCCTAGGAAATCCAGGAAAATCCCGCCGCTGCCGCCAAATGTTACGGTTACCCTTAGTCTCGCTGAGAGATGGACCGCTTAGTAGCCTGGATCCCTATTGCTAAAGAGGGGAGAAGCTGCTTTCCATAGTATTCTATATGAGTCTCGCAAATATAGAATAATCTCCCTTAGCTGCAGTACAGCTAGGATACCCTTCTGCCCACAAAAACGAGTCAACGCTGCGATTGAGGGTCAAACAAGAACTCAGGACTGGGATGCCCAGCCTGCTTTTTATTAAGGTTACATGCACACAGGGCACTCCCAGGGGGAGAGGGGGGGAAGCACAAAATCCCCCATCACACATTTAGATAGAGAGCACTGTCCTTTGACAGGCCACAATAGGATTACAGTACTTAAGATAACAAGTTTACAAGTTCATCTTATCAATTAGCAGTCTGGCTCCAGAGGTGATTAGACAATAGTTTCTAAAAGCTGAAAAAAAAAGAGTTAACTCTTTATGAAATGAAACTTGTTACAGTTTTCTTGGAGCCCTTCTTAGGCGCTGGCTTGCTGGTTCAGGCATTGCTGCTGGGAAATAAGCTCTTCACAACAGAATAACTAATGCTTCTGTAACATATACATATACATATATATATATATATATATATATATATATATATATATATATATATATAAAACTAAAAGAAGCAGGCACTCACTGGTATTTAAATAAAGGATATCTTTTAATCCCACAAGATGTGACGTTTCGGAGTATTACCTCCTTCCTCAGACATAACAAGAAAGTGAATAACGGTAACCTCTATATATACACATGTGGGAATCGTGAGTGCCATACTCTGCCTGGAATTTTATATATATATATATATATATATATATATATATATATATATATATATATATATATATATATATATATATATATATATATATATATATATATATACACACACACACACAGTCATTCTATATCAAAGTGTTGTCCAGTTACCAGGTCATGTAAAAAAATTCTGCTCAGAGCAGTAGCAGCTCCGCACAGCTGTAAAAAAAATTAGAGGGAACATTGCTCCAGACCTAAACCCTATGGAGCATCTGTGGGGCATCCTCAAATGGACGGTGGGGGAGTGCAAGGTCTCTAACATCCACCAGCTCTGTGATGTCGTCATGGAGGAGTGGAAGAGGACTCCACTAGCAACCTGTGAAGCTCTGGTGAACTCCATGCCCAAGAGGGTTAAGGCAGTGCTGGAAAATAGTAGTGAACACCTAAAATATTGACACTTTGGGCACAATTTGGACATTTCCACTTAGGGGTGTACTCACTTTTGTTGCCAACAGTTTAGATATTAATGACTGTGTGTTTAGTTAGTTTGAGGGGACAGAAAATTTACACTGTTATACAGGCTGTACACTCACTACTTTACATTGTAACAAAGTGTCATTTCTTCAGTGTTGTCACATGAAAAGATATAATAAATATTTACACTGTTATACAGGCTGTACACTCACTACTTTACATTGTAACAAAGTGTCATTTCTTCCGTGTTGTCACATGAAAAGATATAATAAAATATTTACAAAAATGTGAGGGGTGTACTCACTTTTGTGAGATACTGTATATATGCGTGTGTGTGTGAATATACAATATATCCTAAAAGTGAGTACATCCCTCACATTTTTGTAAATATTTTATTATATCTTTTCGTGTGACAACACTGAAGTAATGACACTTTGCTACAATGTAAAGTAGTGAGTGTACAGCCTGTATAACAGTGTAAATTTGCTCTCCCCTCAAAATAACTCAACACACAGCCATTAATGTCTAAACAAAAGTGAGTACACCCCAAGTGGAAATGTCCAAATTGGGCCCAAAGTATTTTGTGTGGCCACCATTATTTTCCAGCACTGCCTTAACCTTCTTGGGCATGGAGTTCACCAGAGCTTCACAGGTTGCCACTGGAGTCCTCTTTCACTCCTCCATGACAACATCACGGAGCTGGTGGATGTTAGAGACCTTTCGCTCCCCCACCTTCCATTTGAGGATGCCCCACAGATGCTCAATAAGGTTTAGGTCTGGAGACATCCTTCGCCAGTCCATCACCTTTACCCTCAGCTTTTTTTAGCAAGGTAGTGGTCGTCTTGGAGGTGTGTTTGGGGTTGTTATCATTTGGAATACTGCCCTGTGGCCCAGTCTCAGAAAGGGAGGGGATCATGCTTTTGCTTCAGTATATCACAGTACATGGTGGCATTCATGGTTCCCTCAATGAGCTGTAGCTCGCAAGTGCCGATAGCACTCATGCAGGCCCAGACCATGACACTCCCACCACCATGCTTGAATGTAGGCAAGACACACTTGTCTTTGTACTCCTCACCTGGTTGCCGCCACACACGCTTGACACCATCTGAACCAAATAAGTTTATCTTGGTCTCATCGGACCACAGGACATGTTCCAGTAATCCATGTCCTTAGTCTGCTTGTCTTCAGCAAACTGTTTGCATGCTTTCTTGTGCATCATCTTTAAATTCCTTCTGGGACAACAGCCCTGCAGACCAATTTGATGTAGTGTGCGGCGTATGGTCTGAGCACTGATAGGCTGACCCCCCACCCCCTTCAACCTCTGCAGCAATGCTGGCAGCACTCATACGTCTATTTCCCATAGAGAACCTCTGGATATGATGCTGAGCACGTGCACTCAACTTCTTTGGTAGACCATGACGAGGCCTGTTCTGAGTGGAACCTGTCCTGTGAAACCACTGTATGGTCTTGCCCACTGTGCTGCAGCTCAGTTTCAGGGTCTTGGCAATCTTCTTATAGCCTAGGCCATCTTTATGTAGAGCAACAATTCTTTTTTTCAGATCCTCAGAGAGTTCTTTGCCATAAGGTGCCATGTTGAACTTCCAGTGACCAGTATGAGAGAGTGTGAGAGCGATAACACCAAATTTAACACACCTGCTCGACATTCACACCTGAGACCTTGTAACACTAACGAGTCACATGACACCGGGGAGGGAAAATGGCTAAATGGACCCAATTTGGACATTTCCACTTAGGGGTGTACTCACTTTTGTTGCTAACGGTTTTAGACATTAATGGCTGTGTGTTGAGTTATTTTGAGGGGACAGCAAATTTACACTGTCTGTTATACAGGCTGTACACTCACTACTTTACATCTAAACCTCACTAAATCTCTCTCTTTTTCTTTATATATATATATATATATATATATATATATATATATATATATATATATATATATATATATATATATATATATATATATATCTTTGTATTTACTGTAAATATTTCACATTCCAAGCTGCTATATATGTCACTTCCCTTACCCATAACCCCCAGTAATTTAGCCAAAGGTAAAAGGAAAAAGAAGATAACACAAAAGTTTAGTGAAAAATAACTGTCTTAAAATAAAAGGTGGATCGTGGACTCACCATATCCGGAAATAAATTTATCAGGTAAGTATAAATTATGTTTTCTTTCCAAAGATATGGTGAGTCCACGGAATCATCAATTACTAGTGTGAATCAATGCCCAAGCTAGAGGACACAGATGATTAGGGAGGGACAAGACAGGTAACCTAAACAGAAGGCACCACTGCTTGAAAAACCTTTAAACCCCAAAAGAAGCCTCAACCGAGACAAAGTAGCAAATTTGGAAAAAAAAAAATATGCAAAGAAAAACTAAGTAGCAGACTTGCAAATCTGTTCCACAGAAGCTTCATTTTGAAAATCCAAAAAGAAGAGACAGCCCTTGAATAATGAGCCATAACTCTCTCAGGGAAAACTGCAGCCCCATAGACTGCAAAGCAAAAGAAAAAAACATCTCAACCAGAAAAAAGAGAAGTAGCAGGACTTTCTAAAACAGAGAAAAACAGAAGCCTGCACAACATCCTAGTTGTTTACACACGTACCTCAAAAAATAATGAGGACACAAAGAGGGAGCAACAATTCCCAGAATTAAAAAGATAAAATCTTATGGAATGCAAAGGATCAAACTGAGTCTGTCACAAAAACCTTAAAACAAGGAAAAAGCACCAAGAAGAGCAACAGACTTCAACAAGCCTGATACTATCAGGTTCTGTCAAAAGTATACACATCTGGCACATTTGTCAGACACTTGTGTAAAAAAAAAAAAGATAACGCAGAAAACACATCTGCCAGGCACTGACCCTCCAGAGAACTGACCAACAAACCGTCCTCCAGACTGATCTGGAGAAGGGCAAAAAACCCTAGGAATCCTGACCCTACTTCCAAGTGAAGTCCATGAATTCACACCAATTATGGAATTTATGCCATACCTTATGGCAAAAGAAACTAGAAACAGATTAGTGAGCCTGAATCATGATCCCAATGACCGATTCAGAAAAAACGCTCTTAAATATAACTAAGCAGCCAGCCTCCAAACAGAAAGCTTCAGAGAAAAATAAGTTGAATGAAAGAAAAGAACTAGAAGGTCCTACCACAGGAACAACCACCAAGATGGAAAAAATACATCTCCGCTAGGTCTGAAAACAAGATCTTGCAACTATGCAGGAACTCATAACAATACTGATGCTCAATCCCATTTGATTCGAGCAAAGACTTGAGGAGGGGAGCCATCAGACTGAAGTCCCAAGGAACCGCCAGGGTATTAGTATAGCAGCCTGCTAATCTCTGACCCTACACATAACCTGGAAACTTGGCGTACTGAAATCTCCAACTCCAGCACCCCCTATTTGAAAAGTTAACCTGAAGAACACCTCTGGGAAAACCCACCCCCGGATGAAAAGGACTAACAGGTCAGGAAGTCTGCACCCAGTATACACTGAAAAAAGTGGATAAACTAGAATGTGAGCGTCCTCCCACCGAACAATCCATGCCAAAGGAACTTCAGGGTCCTCCCAGGTGGTTAATGTAAACCAGTGAGAAGAAAAGCAACCTGAAAAAACGAATAAGACAACGGAGGCCAAGTCGACAGAGCATAGTAGATCGCTCTCCACTCTAAGATGGTGATGTGGAGAACCAAGCACATAGTCACCAACCCAACAGGCTAACGACTGTGACTATTACTTGAAAATGTCCACAAAAGAATGCGAAACCCAAAAAACTCTGGAGAATGCAGGTAACGATCCTGCTAACTCTCCTCTCACAAGCAAAGCGAGCGCTCTACCACTAATTCCCCTCTCTGAAACATAGGGAAGAATCTCATGTCGGCAGATCTATATCTATCCTATGTCCACTATCTGAGCATGCATAACCAGACTCTCAGATGGATCAGACAAAAGGATGATATCCAATGAAGCAATCATCAGACCATACCATACATCAGGCCCTTAAAAGGCCAAACCGTACAGTGCCAAAAGAGGAAAAATCCTCTATGTCCTGACCTCTGTAACAACCTCAGAGAAGTAAACCAATCTGGTCCCTAAGAAACTACCTCTGTATCTGGGACAAAGAAAACTCATCTTCAGATTCACTTCCAGTCAAGGAATGAAAAGAGGCAACAAGATCACAATGAGAGATTTTTTGTAGAAAAGATGGCACCTGAAAAATGACATCCAGGAAAGGCACCACAGCAATTCCCTAAGCTTGATCATTACCAAAACAGTCCCCTCTGAAAACCATGCAGAGTCAAAGAGGAGAACCACCAGCTCAAAGAGTTTGATAGAAAGGTAAACCTCATGAACCTAAAAAAACACATCCTCCAGGACAATGGTCACTAAAACCTGACCCTCCTAGAACAAACAGAAGAATGGAACCACTGGCTTCCATATGAAGAACAGTACCCTGAGACAACCTGTTGAAACCCTTTAGGCCTACTATAGGGTGAAAAGTTCTCTCCTTATCGGAACACCAAAAGAGGTGGGACCTACCTCAGGCAAGGAGGGAAAGGCTACAACATAGCAACCCTAAAGTACTATGTCCGCAGACTATCTGGGACATCTCAAAGCTATGTCAGAAGGAAAACAAAGAGAATCAACCCCCTATTCGGACCAATCTCAGATAGGGGGTAAACTCCTGTAATCAGAGTATTCGGGACAAAATAAAGTCTCACCCTTGAATAGATGCACCAAAAACTTAGACTCAGAGGAAAAAACCCACTGTCCCTAACTCCCCGGGGTCAAAACAGCGAAGCTAGATAACTTGGCTCCCGGATTAAATTGCTTGGTAGCATCAGAAATAAGGAATTGGCCCGCTTAAGAGTCTCAAATCTGAACTAGATCTGCTCCAAAGGGATCTGTAACAATTTGGAATCAAGAAGGCAATGCACCAATAAGATGCCGCACTAGACACAGTGGCAATACAAACCCAGAAGCCACCACTTTAGTCCATTGATCCTGAAGAACAGCTATCCTCTCTAGGAACCGTAGTTCTCCAAGCCAGAGTAGAAATGTCCTACTGCTTTGGCCGTGTGCCCTGATATAAAATGGAGACAGCGACTATTCCTGTGAAAAGTCTCCCCGCATGAATTGAAACAGTAAAAGACTTCCACAAAGGAATCCTAACACATACACAATACATACATATACAAGATTCCTTAGAATTGACAACAAATGTATCGGAGTCGCTCCAAGTAGCCAGAACCTCCTTTATCGAATCTGAAATCTCACCGTTAGAGGCTACCGACATATCTTCCACATCAGATCTATGAGGAAGGACAATCTATGTAGAGCATGGGGAACAGAAACCTTGCTATCTGAATTCTAAATATTCCTCTTTCAACTGTCCTATAATATAGGAAACACAGATAATTCCAAAGATACCGCTAAGACGCCTGGGCAATAAAATCTACAGGCAAATAACCGCCTCCAGGAGATTTAAAAGGAACCGCAGGGCACTGCATGTGATGCCATAGAGGCTTGGGACATAGACGGAGAAAGCTGCAGCATTGACAAAACAGCATCTTCCTGGGAGACATGAGGCTCAGAAGGCAACAATCTATTTAAACTCTGTTCAAATGGGCGTTAAAAAAATATATTTCTATAAGTTGTTAACCCAGAATAGGAAAAACAAAACAGAACTTCCAGACAATAACTGCATAACTAACAAATAGTTACTCAAGCAGTCTTAATGTATATAGGACAATGTCTATAATTCCATCTGAAGACACAGCAAACAAAAAATTACATTTTTAGAACATATGCGAACAGTATATGTGCTTCCCTCATATACACTTAAAAGGAAATGCAAGAGCACTAAAACACTAAACGTCCGTGGTAAAAAACAGAGGAAAGGAAACCGTTATACCTCCATCAAGAATCTTATGTTACCAACAGAGCACTGACCAGCAATTATTCCCTGTGTAATAAATTAGGCACCTGCCTATTTCTTCAACCAGAACCTATATTTTATAAAATAAAAATATTAGCACCAGAATAAACCTTTTTGCTTTAACAGCATTGAGAGTCATTGCTAGGAATATACAAGAACAGCCCCTATGGACATATCACAAGAAAAAGTGAATGCGATATAACAACATCCGCAGAGCCTTAACTACAAGGAACACGGAACAGACCATAAACTCCATACCGGAGAAACGAGACGGGGATTCCCTTGCCTATTAAAAATAAAACACAGACTCCTCTAAAAGCATGGTGCCACTCCGATAACTTGAAGGCGTGGCCAAAATCAGCGAGGAATGGAAGCTGGACTTATCTCCTTCATCCCGCTCTTTACACAGTCAGTATAAGTATCTATCCAGAGAAGATGTCCTAAGTTACACTTTCTCTGCACCAAAAAATATATTGGCATAAGCAAGCAGTTTCCTCTCCTTACCGCTCAGGTAAGTATTACTAATAGCGGCGAAGGAGGAAACAATGTCTGCTCAATCTTCTCTAAAAGTAAAGACAAACACATCTACACAGCCCCTTTAAAATGGCGCCATTCGTGCTCTTTTGTAAACACTCATCTTTACAAAAATGACACAAAAACGCTAGTGCCACATACTTTTCATTTTGTACAGAAAAATATAAAAATGCTCCCAAATCTTGAGAAAATTTGATTTGAGCCCCAAAGACAGTTAACCCCTTCCTTAAAGGTTAACCCCTAAGTCTCCAACACATGCAATAACGTGCCTGCCAACTGCCACCATCCACAAATGATTTGTCCCATTAAAAGTAGAGGGTATTAACCCTTTCAGTGCCAGCCTTCCAGCTCCAGAAGAAAAAAAGGCACTTACCTGCATTCTAGCCGTCCGGCAGTCAGACGACTGAGAGAATGCTGCTCCTCACAGAGACCGGTGTAGAAAGAAAGGCAGAGTAAATCTTACTCAGGCTTTCTATACCAGGGCAGCAACATGTTAGGAAAATGCAGCAAAGCATCCTTTACAAGTTCCTAACTGCTTTAAAGCTACCACAGCCCTACTGAAGAGACTAATGTGGAGTACAGCTATACCCAAAATGTGATGGAAGGCCAGAGCAATCTTGCTCAGACTTCAAAATAAAAAAATCTTGATAGCAGAATCAGGGCACCTAATTACTTCACCTCCTCCTTGCACAATAGGCAAAGAGAATGACTGGGGATTATGGGTAAGGGAAGTGACATATATAGCAGCTTTGCTGTGTTTGCTCTTTGCCTCCTCCTGCTGGCCAGGAGTGATACTCCCACTAGTAATTGATGATTCCGTGGACTCACCATATCTTAGGAAAGAAATACTGTACAATTTTAGTGTTCCAGTTCCCATGCTAGAGCTTCACTCAGTGGCTAATACCGGGTACGCATTACATCTAAAGCTTAATTATAGCTATAGAAAGTGTGAGTATAAGTCTGTTTAATACAATAACTACAGTATCACGCTGTGTATATGTTTCTATCTCTTGAGTAATAGCTACGTTGAAAGACCAAGTTATTCCGGATATTAATGGGAGAGCTGAACCTGACAGCTTTTGAATTCAGGATCGCCCAAAACGTGAGCTTTTGATAGTACTTTTTATATTACGTGTGTTTGGAAATATATAAACGATATTACACTATACTTGATGTTTTCTTTAAGATAATTTGTCACAATACTGAAGATTTTAAATGATCACAGAACAGACTTTGCATCTTTTTATACGCACATATTTTGGATCACAATTTGCGCAAATCAGGTTGGCGCTCATGCGAAAACCTTTACTTTCAATTTGTAATACATGCACTACCGAATGTGCACAAATAGATTACTTCTAATTCCCGACATACACATCTAGAGTAATGACAAGCTTCACCCATTGTGACAGTCACCTGAGACACCAGAGAGGACAAAACTCATCAAGCAGTGCAGGAGCTATATCCCATAAAGTTAGCCCCTGGATGTTGCAGAGCATTAGGGGAAGGGGCCTTTAACCCCGGGAGGAGACAGTCCCTACAGTGTACAGGAAGGGGTGGGTCTTAGGAGACCGGTATATAAGTGGGATGGGGCGGCCATCTTAGATTAGAAAAAATTAGTGATAAGGCAGCAAGTTGCGCAGCTCCGTGTTATTGGCAGCATGGAAGTTGAGGAGCTGCTTAAGAGGCTCAGGGAGCTGGCTGCTGAAAGGGGACCTCTCTGGGTACAGGATCAGCTGGCCAGTGTTATGCCCGTGGCGGCGGTTTCCCGGCAACCTGAGGAACGGCAACGTTCCACTAGGCGATCTCGCCCCTCTGAAATGCTCAGTCCTGAGATGAGCCAGGGGGCTGTTAGAAAACGTCGGAGCCAGGGTTGTGAGGTTGGCTTGGGAGCACGTCGAGGTCAAGCAGTTTCACCCGTTGTTGAGGATTTGGAGGCGCAGCAAGAGGTGTCGGCGCAGACGCGGGTGGATGCGGAGGTACTCCTGGTGTGGGATGCAGGTGAGGCAAGTGAGCAGGACATGATACACGGCCCTGTGGGGCCTGATGTGGCAGCCATTAGCCTGGAGCTGATTGACAGCTTAAGTGAGCCTGAGGGGCGGTCATGAACTTATCAGACACATGGATGGGGGGGGCTCACTTTCATCCCCTCCTGGAGGCCGTGATGCCATTATTGTCCTCGACCCCCTCTTCCTGCTGCTAGTGAGGGCCATTCCAATGTGGAGATAGTCTACCCACCCCCTGTTACTGGAGCTCCTTCTAGAGGGGGTGTTAATGTGAGGCCCATCTGTTACGGTCAGCGATGGCCTGGTAGAGGACAGGTTCATGCATCAGGATTTGGTATGCGGCCCATTAAGGGATCAAAACATAGGGGCAGGGCTTTCTCTGTTGCTAGCACTTCAAGAGTTAGAGGATGTGCTAGGGGAGCTGTTAGGGGGAGGGCATTCAACAACCTAGGCTGGAAAAAGGGGCAATTGAGTCTTTCTCTAGCCCCTCAGAAGGTGAAGAGTTTGTACCCCCTTTCCCCCCAAGCAAGGAGTAGAGACCATAGCATTGAGCATTTTAGAAATATGCAGGTTCATCAGCAGTCTCATGGGGATGTCTTACGGGTTGCCACAGAGGAGGGCAGTTATTATGAGAGGAGTAGGATGGTCAATGTCTCAACTTCTCCAATGCTTTATTCAGCAGATAAATCTAGAACTCATCACACAGGTCCCAGAGTGGAGGAATCCATGGACGGCGAGGAGGCAAACGCCTTCCGCTTGGCTGATTCCTGGACGGATTCTATTAGATTGGACCCAGATGACGGTGCTGATTTTGATGGGACAAAACCCGTAGATGGTGTGGTAGGTGCTGGGGTATCAGTGGGAAGAAGGGAGGTGAGGTTTGATGTGGACGGGGAGTCAGTTAGGAGAGTTAGGGTGATTGCCAATGTTGACACTGGGATTGCTCAGGGACATCAAGAGTACAGGGGTAGTGGAAGTGTTAAAAGAAGAGGTGGGGTACAGAGGTTATCGGAGGGCGTGGGGCCTTCCAGGACAAAAAGAAATATGGGATGTTTTTTTCTGTGCGAACGGCCTCTGGTCAGGTCAAAAGGGGATCATTTCCATATAGGGACGTATCTCAAAATACTATTTTACAGGTACAATCGGATCAGTTACGGTCTGTGGAATTAGACCAGAGTGTTGGTGGAACAGAACGAATGGCGGGGGATTCAGCAAAGGAGGTGGATGTCGCAGCTGCTGCAGGTAAGCCGTCTCAATCTGTAAACATTGGGGAAGGGAGTAGAAGTGTGGGTCATGAGTGGGCTACCAGTGATTCTGCTTCGGTGAAGATTTTGGAGGGTATCCAGGAATTATTGAGGAGGGTGGAGGCATCAAGGGTGTCTACAGCTCCTTCACCCCTGCTGCCAGAGCATGGGTTTCAGATAAGGGCATGGGTCAAGCTCCAGCGGTCGTGTCAGGTTTAAGTGACAGGGGGTCTGACATGCCAGTTTCGATGGCTGGGACTGCGCGGCCGGCTCAGTCCGGGCTGGTCCTACTGTAGCCTAGTCGGAATGACAAAGTTAAGGATGGTTCAGAGCTGAGGGTGGCGGACACGGCTATGTCCAGATCATGTTTATGCTCAATTGGACCTTTGGGGTTACATTTACCAAAGGAGACAAAAGAGAAAATTTGGAGGAGGGAGTGCATTGAGTTGTTCTCCTTGTTGCCTCTGGAGCAACCCTTCAAATTGTCTAAGAAAGAGTCTTCCAAAAAAGAGGAAGATGAACGGAAGAAACGTTATAGGAAACTACCTAAAACGTTTACTAATTGGTTCCAGGCCTTCGTTATATACGCAAGTGTGATGGCGGAAAAGTTTCCTGTGCAAGGCGCCTCTCTGTTTTGTTACTTGGATGAGATAGCTGCAGCACAATGCACTTATGGGGGAATGGCCTGGTGGTCGTATGATGAACAGTTTCATCAGCGACTGGCAGTTAAAGCAGAGATGAAATGGGATGATAGGGATATGGGGTTATGGTTGAAGGTTATGACGGCTCTGTGTGCTTCACAGCCCTTTCAGGGGTCCGCCGGCGGACTGGCTATGTCCGGTTCATCGGCCCCTCCCTTTAAAAAGGATTATGCTTTGCCTTTAATAAAGGACAGTGCAAGTGGGGTTCCACGTGCAAGTTTCGCCATGAGTGCTTCGGCTGCGGTGGTGGTGGACACCCCTATGCCAAGTGCTTCAAAAATGGCAAATTGCCTGGTAGACCGGACTGGTCTGACAAAGGGGGCAACTCCAATCCGAGTGGAGAAGATGGAGCAGTGGCTAGGCTGATACAGCAGTAAACGGGGATTTTTTGAGAAAGCTGCCACTCTGCTACACGGCTTCACTTATGGTTTTGTTATCCCATCAGTGGGCAGCTCGATACTGGCTTCGGGTAAATTGAAATCAGCAAGAGAGTGCCCTCAGGTGGTTAGGGAGAAGATTCACAGGGAGATTGAGTTGGGGAGAATGGCGGGCCCATTCTCTTCTTCTCCTATTGTAGGTTTGCGTATTTCACCCCTCAGGGTTGTTCCAAAAAAGGATTCTGGAACTTTTAGGATGATCCACCATCTGTCATATCCTGATGGGCAATCAGTGAATGATGGTATCCCAGCGGAGTTGGTGTCGGTTAAATTTGCCTCTTTTGACCAGGCAGTGGCTTTGGTCAGGGAGGTGGGGAGGCACGCACTATTGGCTAAGGTGGATATCTAAGCAGCTTTCCGACTTTTACCGGTTCATCCAGCCTCGCACAGGTTGTTGGGGTGTTTTTTCGATGGAGCTTTTTACGTCGACTTGTGCCTCCCCATGGGGTGTTCCATCTCATGCTCCCTATTTGAGACTTTTAGTTTGTTTCTGGAATGGGTTTCCCGCGAGCAATCTGGTTTGTCTTCCATGGTTCATTACCTGGATGATTTTATGTTCGTCGGGCCGGCGGGCTTCCAGGTTTGTACAAGGTTGAGGGATACTTTCTGTGAAATTGCTAGAGAACTCGGGGTGCCTATAGCGGAGGAGAAGTCGGAGGGGCCTTCAACAGTGCTTAGCTTTCTGGGAATCATGATTGATTCGGATAACATGGAATGCAGACTTCCTGAGAACAAGGTGTTCAATTTGCAAATTGTGATAGGTTCTTTTTTGAAGGCAAAAAAGGTAAACCTGAGGGAGATGCAATCGTTATTGGGAAAAACTTCATTTTGCCTGTTGCATTATTCCCATTGCAAGATTTTTTTCCAGGCGACTAGCCTTGGCTACGGCCGGAGTAAGTCATCCTCATCATTTTGTGCGGCTTTCTAAGGAAATTAAGTGCGACCTTCAAGTCTGGGTAGATTTCCTTAGCAATTTTAACGGGTCTGCTTTGATACAAGCTCCCAGACTTGCATGTGATGAATTGGGGTTGTACACAGATGCAGCAGGCAGCGTGGGTTTTGGAGCGATTTTTCAGAACGAGTGGTGTGCTGCTGAATGGCCGAACAATTGGAAAGAGGTTGGGTTGACCAAAAACTTGTTTTTTCTGGAATTGTTTCCAGTATTGGTGGCTATGCATGTGTGGGATAGGATATTTGAGAACAGGTCAGTGCTATTCTATTCTGACAATATGGAAGTGGTTACGGCGGTGAATACGCTAATGGCGTCTTCGCCACCTGTCATCAGAATGTTGAGGATGTTAGTGTTCCAATGTATGCGTTTGAATGCCATGGTGAGAGCAAAGCATATAGCCGAGGTTAATAACTCATTAGCGGATGCTCTTTCTCACTTGCAGTGGCAATGCTTTTGGGAGCTGGCACCTCAGGCGGACAAGGTGGAGAAGTCCTTTCCGATCTGGTTATGGAACCTTGGCATGGAGGACTAGCAAATTTAGTGAGGTCTTCCTTAGCACCGAGCACATGGTCAGCAAATGCAAAAGTTTGGGCGGAATGGGAAGCTTTACTTGCCGGGCATGGTATTGTGGAAGGTGACAGAGCTTGTGTGGAGGTGCTACTGCACTGGTTGTGGGAGTGGGGAACTGGTTTGTTGTCCCCCTCTATGATCGATAAAAAAACTAGCAGCACTGGCGTCTCGTTTCAAGTTGCTGGGTGGGATAGATTTGACTAAATTGTTTTGTGTACGTCAGATTGTTAAAGGTCTGAAAAAAGGGGCAGGGCGTACAATGGACAGACGGCGCCCTGTTTTTTTCACTATTGGATAGGTTGTTGGCGGTCTTGCCGACAGTGTGTTCATCTGGATATGAAGCCTCTCTGTTTACGGCCGTGTTCGCGTTGGCATTCTTTGGGGCATTCAGAATCTCAGAATTGGTTAGTGGCAATACTTGGTCACACGGGTGGTTGGGAGTAGAGGGTGTGGTGGTTACAGACTCGCAAGTGTCCATTTGAATTAAAAAAATCAAAAACTGATCAGTTGGGAAAAGGGAAGTCAGTGGTGCTGTTCCCGACAGGGGTTTCAGTTTGTCCTTGTGCTGCCATGAGTAAATATTTATGTTTCAGGCCAAATGTTGGGGGATCTTTGTTGATACACGAAGATGGTGGGGTTTTGTCACAATTTCAGTTCAGGGCCGTGTTGGCAAAGGCATTGGCAGAGTTAGGTTTGGATCCCATTCCTTCAGAATTGGGGCGGCCACTGAAGCTGCGGTGTTAGGTTTGGGGGAGAATGTTATCAAGAGTGTGGGTAGATGGACCTCTTCCAGGTTTCGTTCTTATGTGCAGCCGCACTTGAGAGTTTAAGTCACTTATGGTTGTCTGTTTATTTTGTTATAGGTCCGGTACACGTATGGGTGGTTGGACACTTATTTATTTATCGGGCCAGAAGAGAGGCAGCGGTCAAGTCAGATGGTCTGCAGCTGGGTTTTGATAGGACGGCAGTGATCGTGAAATGGTTCGGAATCAGTGGTCTCAGATGGAACCAGTTGTTGTTGTTGGTGATTGACTATGCTAAACAATTTACACCCCCAAATATCTTAGTGGTCCATGCGGGAGGTAACGACTTAGGGACCTAGCTAGATTACTGGAACTGTTTCCAGGTTTAACCGTTTTATGGTCAAGCATTGTTCCTAGGTTGGTGTGGAGGTCGGCCTGGAATCATGACAGGTTGAATAATAGTCGTTAAAAAGTCAATAGGCTGGTCGCAGCCTTTATGCAAAGGGTAGGAGGGGTGGTGATTTACCACAGGGACTTGGAGGATGTAGGTAATGGCGAATTTTATTTGAAGGATGGCGTACACCTTAATATTTGTTGGCTTGAGAATGTTCATCTTGGGAATTCAAGAAGTGCTAAAAGAGTTGGTGTGAGGGGTGGCGGGTCTGGGCTGTCTGTTAGTCAGTCCAGTCTATGGCGGGTGTTAGTCCCCTCACGTAAACAAGTTGACTATGGCCATAAGTGAATGGGTTAATCTCCTCACGGGGTGAGAGAGCAGTTTAAGTAACTTCTTGGACACGGGGTTCCTTGGAGTTGTGGTTTAAATAACGGACTTGTTTAAGTTCAGGTAATCTAAAGTACGGCCTGGTCAACAATAAAAGGAGAGGATGATGTTTTGACAATGGGGACTAGCATTTCCGGTTGGTGTTTCTAGCTGGCTCTAGTTATTAAAGTTATTTATGATATAAAGAGTTATTTATTTATGTGTTCTTAAAATTGTTATTTAAATAAAAGGCTGTGGCCAGAATTTTACCAAACGACAAGTCTCAGTGTATTTATTTATAGAGTAAGTAAGGTTTAAAGGGGACGGAAGCTTGACGAGTCATGGGGTCATGTACCATCTGCCATGTGACATACACTCAAGAGTCTTGATAAGCTGCACCCAGTGTGACAGTCACCTGAGACCCAAGAGAAGAAAAAACTCATCAAGCAGTGCAGGAGCTATATCCCATAATGCACCATGTGACATACACATCAAGGGCTTCATTTATTAAGCAGCTAACGTTGTTTCGGAGGCCTATTTTAGGCTCACCTGAAACGGAAGTTAAGAAGCAGTGGTCATAAGAAATACTTGTGCAATGTTAAATACAGACTTTGATAAAATAATAGTTGTGGTTAGCTGGGCACTGAAAGCACTTCCCTGTTACTGTGCTAATGACAACTCTGGGAACTTAAAGGGAAACCCACATTTTTTATTTTACGATTTAGGTAGGGCATTCAATTTTAAGACTCTCTTTAAATTTAATTTCTATTTTCAAATGTGCTTTGTTCTCTTGGTATCCCTTGTTGAAAGAATACGCACATATCCTACACTAGCGGGAGCAGCTGCTAATTGGTGCCTGCACACATTTGTCTCTAGTGATTGGCTAACTAGATGTGTTCATATTGTTGCCAGTAGTGCACTGCTGTTCATTCAGCAAAGGATAACAAGAGAATGAAGCAAATTTAATAATGGAAGTAAATTGGAATGTTGTTTAAAATTGTTTGTTCTATGCAAATCATGAAAGAAAAATGTTGGGGTTTCCTGACCCTTTAAACAGAAGTTTGCAGCACTATACAAATAAATAATATTTTATTTCTATTATGAAATTAGCTTCCTATGTTGATGAAGCAGCAATTCACTACTGGGAACTAGCTAAGCACAACAGGTGAGCCAGTGACAAGAGGCATATAGGTACAGCTACCAATCAGAAGCTAGCTCCCAGTAGTGCATTGCTGCTCCTGAGCATACCTAGGTAAGCTTTTCAATAAAGGATACCATGAGAAAGAAGTGAATTGGAAAGTTGTTTATAATCACATACTCTGTCTGAACGTTTCCCTTTCATCTAATGTCTGCAAATTCCCCACAGGAGCCCCAGTCCCTGCGTTCCACCCTTCCTAGTTCTGCTAAAAACCTAAACAACTGATTTGCAAATTCAGTTCCGGTGACCAAGACTCAGCAGGTGGCAGTCGCTGTCTGCAGACACTGAGGATCACCAGGAATTTCACTCTAATTTAGCAACTTATTACAACAGGATTACTGACCCCAGGCAGAACTGTAAAAGCAAAATGATTCCCCGTGAAGCAATTTCCTCACCTTGATAAAAATCTGCACATTCTTATTAAATACCCGAAATGAAAAATTCTACATAAGATACAGGAGCTGCGCTGAAACGGATACTCACAAACTAGCACTTTTTTATATCTTCCAAAGACACATTCACTTTTCACACATCTGAAATCCCTCATTATTGCTTTTCATAGTAAAATCCAGTGGCTGTTCAGCACCGCATAGACACACGGTCATAACTTATTGTCTGTGCAGTGATACACCTCTAGTCACAGATATACGTTCATAACTTACTGTCTGTGCAGTGATACGCCTCTAATCACAGATATACGGTAATAATTTACTGTCTGTGCAGTGATATGCCTCTAATCACAGACACGCGGTCATAACTTATTGTCTGTTCAGTGATACGCATCTAATCAGAGATATATGGTAATAACTTACTGTCTGTGCAGTGATACGCCTCTAGTCACAGATATACGTTCATAACTTACTGTCTGTGCAGTGATACGCCTCTAGTCACAGATATACGTTCATAACTTACTGTCTGTGCAGTGATACGCCCCTAATCACAGATATATGGTAATAACTTACTGTCTGTGCAGTGATACGCCTCTAGTCACAGATATATGGTAATAACTTACTGTCTGTGCAGTTATACGCCTCTAGTCACAGATATACGTTCATAACTTACTGTCTGTGCAGTGATACGCCCCTAATCACAGATATATGGTAATAACTTACTGTCTGTGCAGTGATACGCCTCTAATCACAGATATACGGTAATAACTTACTGTCTGTGCAGTGATATGCCTCTAATCACAGACACGCGGTCATAACTTATTGTCTGTTCAGTGATACGCATCTAATCACAGATATATGGTAATAACTTACTGTCTGTGCAGTGATACGCCTCTAGTCACAGATATACATTCATAACTTACTGTCTGTGCAGTGATACGCCTCTAGTCACAGATATACGTTCATAACTTACTGTCTGTGCAGTGATACGCCTCTAATCACAGACACGCGGTCATAACTTACTGTCTGTGCAGTGAAACGCCTCTAATCACAGACACACGGTCATAACTTACTGTCTGTGCAGTGATACGCCTCTAATCACAGACACGCGGTCATAACTTACTGTCTGTGCAGTGATACGCCTCTAATCACAGACACACGGTCATAACTTACTGTCTGTGCAGTGATATGCCTCTAATCACAGAAACGCGGTCATAACTTACTGTCTGTGCAGTGATACGCCCCTAATCACAGATATATGGTAATAACTTACTGTCTGTGCAGTGATACGCCTCTAATCACAGATATACGGTAATAACTTACTGTCTGTGCAGTGATACGCCTCTAATCACAGATATATGGTAATAACTTACTGTCTGTGCAGTGATACGCCTCTAATCACAGATATATGGTAATAACTTACTGCCTGTGCAGTGATACGCCTCTAATCACAGATATATGGTAATAACTTATTGTCTGTGCAGTGATACGCCTCTAATCCCAAATATATGGTAATAACTTATTGTCTGTGCAGTGATACGCCTCTAGTCACAGATATACGTTCATAATTTACTGTCTGTGCAGTGATACGCCTCTAATCACAGATATATGGTAATAACTTATTGTCTGTGCAGTGATACGCCTCTAATCACAGATATATGGTAATAACTTACTGTCTGTGCAGTGATACGCCTCTAGTCACAGATATACGTTCATAACTTACTGTCTGTGCAGTAATACACCTCTAATCACAGATATATGGTAATAACTTACTGTCTGTGCAGTGATACACCTCTAATCACAGATATATGGTAATAACTTACTGTCTGGTCAGTGATACGCTTCTAATCGCAGATATACGGTAATAATTTACTGTCTGTGCAGTGATATGCCTCTAATCACGGACACGCAATCATAACTTATTGTCTGTGCAGTGATACGCATCTAATCACATATATATGGTAATAGCTTACTGTCTGTGCAGTGATACGCATCTAATCACATATATATGGTAATAGCTTACTGTCTGTGCAGTGATACGCCTCTAATCACAGATATATGGTAATAACTTACTGTCTGTGCAGTGATATGCCTCTAATCACAGACACGCAGTCATAACTTACTGTCTGTGCAGTGATATGCCTCTAATCACAGACACGCGGTCATAACTTATTGTCTGTGCAGTGATACGCATCTAATCACATATATATGGTAATAGCTTACTGTCTGTGCAGTGATACGCCTCTAATCACAGATATATGGTAATAACTTACTGTCTGTGCAATGATATGCCTCTAATCACAGACACGCAGTCATAACTTACTGTCTGTGCAGTGATATGCCTCTAATCACAGACACGCGGTCATAACTTACTGTCTGTGCAGTGATACGCCTCTAATCACAGATATATGGTAATAGCTTACTGTCTGTGCAGTGATACGCCTCTAATCACAGATATATGGTAATAGCTTACTGTCTGTGCAGTGATACGCCTCTAATCACAGATATATGGTAATAACTTACTGTCTGTGCAGTGATACGCCTCTAATCACAGATATACAGGGAGTGCAGAATTATTAGGCAAATGAGTATTTTGACCACATCATCCTCTTTATGCATGTTGTCTTACTCCAAGCTGTATAGGCTCGAAAGCCTACTACCAATTAAGCATATTAGGTGATGTGCATCTCTGTAATGAGAAGGGGTGTGGTCTAATGACATCAACACCCTATATCAGGTGTGCATAATTATTAGGCAACTTCCTTTCCTTTGGCAAAATGGGTAAAAAGAAGGACTTGACAGGCTCAGAAAAGTCAAAAATAGTGAGATATCTTGCAGAGGGATGCAGCACTCTTAAAATTGCAAAGCTTCTGAAGCGTGATCATCGAACAATCAAGCGTTTCATTCAAAATAGTCAACAGGGTCGCAAGAAGCGTGTGGAAAAACCAAGGTGCAAAATAACTGCCCATGAACTGAGAAAAGTCAAGCGTGCAGCTGCCAAGATGCCACTTGCCACCAGTTTGGCCATATTTCAGAGCTGCAACATCACTGGAGTGCCCAAAAGCACAAGGTGTGCAATACTCAGAGACATGGCCAAGGTAAGAAAGGCTGAAAGACGACCACCACTGAACAAGACACACAAGCTGAAACGTCAAGACTGGGCCAAGAAATATCTCAAGACTGATTTTTCTAAGATTTTATGGACTGATGAAATGAGAGTGAGTCTTGATGGGCCAGATGGATGGGCCCGTGGCTGGATTGGTAAAGGGCAGAGAGCTCCAGTCCGACTCAGACGCCAGCAAGGTGGAGGTGGAGTACTGGTTTGGGCTGGTATCATCAAAGATGAGCTTGTGGGGCCTTTTCGGGTTGAGGATGGAGTCAAGCTCAACTCCCAGTCCTACTGCCAGTTTCTGGAAGACACCTTCTTCAAGCAGTTGTACAGGAAGAAGTCTGCATCCTTCAAGAAAAACATGATTTTCATGCAGGACAATGCTCCATCACACGCGTCCAAGTACTCCACAGCGTGGCTGGCAAGAAAGGGTATAAAAGAAGAAAATCTAATGACATGGCCTCCTTGTTCACCTGATCTGAACCCCATTGAGAACCTGTGGTCCATCATCAAATGTGAGATTTACAAGGAGGTAAAACAGTACACCTCTCTGAACAGTGCCTGGGAGGCTGTGGTTGCTGCTGCACGCAATGTTGATGGTGAACAGATCAAAACACTGACAGAATCCATGGATGGCAGGCTTTTGAGTGTCCTTGCAAAGAAAGGTGGCTATATTGGTCACTGATTTGTTTTTGTTTTGTTTTTGAATGTCAGAAATGTATATTTGTGAATGTTGAGATGTTATATTGGTTTCACTGGTAAAAATAAATAATTGAAATGGGTATATATTTGTTTTTTGTTAAGTTGCCTAATAATTATGCACAGTAATAGTCACCTGCACACACAGATATCCCCCTAAAATAGCTATAACTAAAAACAAACTAAAAACTACTTCCAAAAATATTCAGCTTTGATATTAATGAGTTTTTTGGGTTCATTGAGAACATGGTTGTTGTTCAATAATAAAATTAATCCTCAAAAATACAACTTGCCTAATAATTCTGCACTCCCTGTATGGTAATAACTTACTGTCTGTGCAGTTATACGCCTCTAATCACAGATATACGTTCATAACTTACTGTCTGTGAAGTGATACGCCCCTAATCACAGATATATGGTAATAACTTACTGTCTGTGCAGTGATACGCCTCTAATCACAGATATACGGTAATAACTTACTGTCTGTGCAGTGATATGCCTCTAATCACAGACACGCGGTCATAACTTATTGTCTGTTCAGTTATATGCATCTAATCACAGATATATGGTAATAACTTACTGTCTGTGCAGTGATACGCCTCTAGTCACAGATATACGTTCATAACTTACTGTCTGTGCAGTGATACGCCTCTAGTCACAGATATACGTTCATAACTTACTGTCTGTGCAGTGATATGCCTCTAATCACAGACACGCGGTCATAACTTTCTGTCTGTGCAGTGAAACGCCTCTAATCACAGACACGCGGTCATAACTTACTGTCTGTGCAGTGATATGCCTCTAATCACAGACACGTGGTCATAACTTACTGTCTGTGCAGTGATATGCCTCTAATCACAGACACGCGGTCATAACTTACTGTCTGTGCAGTGATACGCCCCTAATCACAGATATATGGTAATAACTTACTGTCTGTGCAGTGATACGCCTCTAATCACAGATATACGGTAATAACTTACTGTCTGTGCAGTGATATGCCTCTAATCACAGACACACGGTCATAACTTATTGTCTGTGCAGTGATACGCCTCTAATCACAGACACGCGGTCATAACTTACTGTCTGTGCAGTGATATGCCTGTAATCACAGACACGTGGTCATAACTTACTGTCTGTGCAGTGATATGCCTCTAATCACAGACACGCGGTCATAACTTACTGTCTGTGCAGTGATACGCCCCTAATCACAGATATATGGTAATAGCTTACTGTCTGTGCAGTGATACGCCTCTAATCACAGATATACGGTAATAACGTACTGTCTGTGCAATGATATGCCTCTAATCACAGACACGCAGTCATAACTTACTGTCTGTGCAGTGATATGCCTCTAATCACAGATATACGGTAATAACTTACTGTCTGTGCAGTGATATGCCTCTAATCACAGACACGCGGTCATAACTTATTGTCTGTGCAGTGATACGCATCAAATCACATATATATGGAAATAGCTTACTGTCTGTGCAGTGATATGCCTCTAATCACAGATATATGGTAATAACTTACTGTCTGTGCAATGATATGCCTCTAATCACAGACACGCAGTCATAACTTACTGTCTGTGCAGTGATATGCCTCTAATCACAGACACGCGGTCATAGCTTACTGTCTGTGCAGTGATACGCCTCTAATCACATATATATGGTAATAACTTACTGTCTGTGCAGTGATATGCCTCTAATCACAGACACGCAGTCATAACTTACTGTCTGTGCAGTGATATGCCTCTAATCACAGACACGCGGTCGTAACTTACTGTCTGTGCAGTGATATGCCTCTAATCACAGACACGCGGTCGTAACTTACTGTCTGTGTAGTGATATGCCTCTAATCACAGACACGCGGTCATAACTTACTGTCTGTGCAGTGATATGCCTCTAATCACAGATATATGGTAATAACTTGCTGTCTGTGCAGTGATACGCCTCTAATCACATATATATGGTAATAACTTACTGTCTGTGCAGTGATATGCCTCTAATCACAGACACGCAGTCATAACTTACTGTCTGTGCAGTGATATGCCTCTAATCACAGACACGCGGTCGTAATTTACTGTCTGTGCAGTGATATGCCTCTAATCACAGACACGCGGTCGTAACTTACTGTCTGTGTAGTGATATGCCTCTAATCACAGACACGCGGTCATAACTTACTGTCTGTGCAGTGATATGCCTCTAATCACAGATATATGGTAATAACTTACTGTCTGTGCAGTGATATGCCTCTAATCACAGATATATGGTAATAACTTACTGTCTGTGCAGTTATACGCCTCTAATCACAGATATACGGTCATAACTTACTGTCTGTGCAGTGATATTCTTCTAATCACAGACACGCGGTCATAACTTATTGTCTGTTCAGTGATACGCATCTAATCACAGATATATGGTATTAACTTACTGTCTCTGCAGTGATACGCCTCTAGTCACAGATATACGTTCATAACTTACTGTCTGTGCAGTGATACTCCTCTAGTCACAGATATACGTTCATAACTTACTGTCTGTGCAGTGATATGCCTCTAATCACAGACACGCGGTCATAACTTACTGTCTGTGCAGTGAAACGCCTCTAATCACAGACACGCGGTCATAACTTACTGTCTGTGCAGTGATATGCCTCTAATCACGGACACGCTGTCATAACTTACTGTCTGTGTAGTGATATGCCTCTAATCACAGACAGGCGGTCATAACTTACTGTCTGTGCAGTGATACGCCCCTAATCACAGATATATGGTAATAACTTACTGTCTGTGCAGTGATACGCCTCTAATCACAGATATACGGTAATAACTTACTGTCTGTGCAGTGATATGCCTCTAATCACAGACACGCGGTCATAACGTATTGTCTGTGCAGTGATACGCATCTAATCACATATAGATGGTAATAGCTTACTGTCTGTGCAGTGATAGGCCTCTAATCACATATATATGGTAATAGCTTACTGTCTGTGCAGTGATAGGCCTCTAATCACAGATATATGGTAATAACTTACTGTCTGTGCAGTGATATGCCTCTAATCACAGATATACGGTAATAACTTACTGTCTGTGCAGTGATATGCCTCTAATCACAGACACGCGGTCATTAACTTATTGTCTGTGCAGTGATACGCATCTAATCACATATATATGGTATTAGCTTACTGTCTGTGCAGTGATACGCCTCTAATCACAGATATATGGTAATAACTTACTGTCTGTGCAATGATATGCCTCTAATCACAGACACGCAGTCATAACTTACTGTCTGTGCAGTGATATGCCTCTAATCACAGACACGCGGTCATAACTTACTGTCTGTGCAGTGATACGCCTCTAATCACAGATATATGGTAATAGCTTACTGTCTGTGCAGTGATACGCCTCTAATCACAGATATATGGTAATAACTTACTGTCTGTGCAGTGATATGCCTCTAATCACAGACACGCAGTCATAACTTACTGTCTGTGCAGTGATATGCCTCTAATCACAGACGCATGGTCGTAACTTACTGTCTGTGCAGTGATATGCCTCTAATCACAGACACGCGGTCATAACTTACTGTCTGTGCAGTGATACGCCTCTAATCACAGATATATGGTAATAGCTTACTGTCTGTGCAGTGATACGCCTCTAATCAAAGATATATGGTAATAACTTACTGTCTGTGCAGTGATACGCCTCTAATCACAGATAGATGGTAATAACTTACTGTCTGTGCAGTGATATGCCTCTAATCACAGATATATGGTAATAACTTACTGTATGTGCAGTGATATGCCTCTAATCACAGATATATGGTAATAACTTACTGTCTGTGCAGTGATACGCCTCTAATCACAGATATACGTTCATAACTTACTGTCTGTGCAGTGATACGCCCCTAATCACAGTATATATGGTAATAACTACGGTAGGTAATAACTTACTGTCTGTGCAGTGATACGCCTCTAATCACAGATATACGGTAATAACTTACTGTCTGTGCAGTGATATGCCTCTAATCACAGACACCGCGGTCATAACGTATTGTCTGTGCAGTGATACGCATCTAATCACATATAGATGGTAATAGCTTACTGTCTGTGCAGTGATAGGCCTCTAATCACATATATGGTAATAGCTTACTGTCTGTGCAGTGATAGGCCTCTAATCACAGATATATGGTAATAACTTACTGTCTGTGCAGTGATATGCCTCTAATCACAGATATACGTAATAACTTACTGTCTGTGCAGTGATATGCCTCTAATCACAGACACGCGGTCATAACTTATTGTCTGTGCAGTGATACGCATCTAATCACATAATATATGGTATTAGCTTACTGTCTGTGCAGTGATACGCCTCTAATCACAGATATATGGTAATAACTTACTGTCTGTGCAAGTGATTGCCTCTAATCACAGACACGCAGTCATAACTTACTGTCTGTGCAGTGATATGCCTCTAATCACAGACACGCGGTCATAACTTACTGTCTGTTCAGTGATACGCATCTAATCACAGATATATGGTAATAGCTTACTGTCTGTGCAGTGATACCCTCTATATCACAGATATAGGTAATAACTTACTGTCTGTGCAGTGATATGCCTCTAATCACAGACAACGCAGGTCATAACTTACTGTCCTGTGCAGTGATATGCCCTCTAATCACAGACGCATGGTCGTAACTTACTGTCTGTGCAGTGATATCCTCTAATCACAAGACACCGGTCATAACTTACTGTCGGTGTGCAGTGATACGCCTCTAATCACAGATATATGGTAATAGCTTACTGTCTGTGCAGTGATACGCCTCTAATCAAAGATATATGGTAATAACTTACTGTCTGTGCAGTGATACTGCCTCTAATCACAGATAGATGGTAATAACTTACTGTCTGTGCAGTGATATGCCTCTAATCACAGATATATGGTAATAACTTACTGTATGTGCAGTGATATGCCTCTAATCACAGATATATGGTAATAACTTACTGTCTGTGCAGTGATACGCCTCTAATCACAGATATACGTTCATAACTTACTGTCTGTGCAGTGATACGCCCCTAATCACAGATATATGGTAATAACTTACTGTCTGTGCAGTGATACGCCTCTAATCACAGATATACGGTAATAATTTACTGTCTGTGCAGTGATATGCCTCTAATCACAGACACGCGGTCATAACTTACTGTCTGTGCAGTGATATGCCTCTAATCACAGATATATGGTAATAACTTACTGTCTGTGCAGTGATACGCCTCTAATCACAGATATATGGTAATAACTTACTGTCTGTGCAGTGATTCGCCTCTAATCACAGATATACGTTCATAACTTAATGTCTGTGCAGTGATATGCCTCTAATCAGACACGCGGTCATAACTTACTGTCTGTGCAGTGATACGCCTCTAATCACAGATATATGGTAATAACTTACTGTATGTGCAGTGATACGCCTATAATCACAGATATATGGTAATAACTTAAGGTCTGTGCAGTGATACGCCTCTAATCACAGATATATGGTAATAACTTATTGTATGTGCAGTGATACGCCTCTAATCACAGATATATGGTAATAACTTACTGTCTGTGCAGTGATACGCCTCTAGTCACAGATATACGTTCATAACTTACTGTATGTGCAGTGATACACCTCTAATCACAGATATATGGTAATAACTTACTGTCTGTGCAGTGATACGCCTCTAATCACAGATATATGGTAATAACTTACTGTATGTGCAGTGATACGCCTCTAATCACAGATATATGGTAATAACTTACTGTCTGTGCAGTGATACGCCTCTAGTCACAGATATACGTTCATAACTTACTGTCTATGCAGTGATACGCCTCTAGTCACAGATATACGTTCATAACTTACTGTCTATGCAGTGATACGCCTCTAATCACAGATATACGTTCATAACTTACTGTCTGTGCAGTGATACGCCCCTAATCACAGATATATGGTAATAACTTACTGTCTGTGCAGTGATACGCCTCTAATCACAGATATACGGTAATAATTTACTGTCTGTGCAGTGATATGCCTCTAATCACAGACACGCGGTCATAACTTATTGTCTGTTCAGTGATACGCATCTAATCACAGATATATGGTAATAACTTACTGTCTGTGCAGTGATACGCCTCTAGTCACAGATATACGTTCATAACTTACTGTCTGTGCAGTGATATGCCTCTAGTCACCGATATACGTTCATAACTTACTGTCTGTGCAGTGATACGCCTCTAGTCACAGAAATACGTTCATAACTTACTGTCTGTGCAGTGAAACGCCTCTAATCACAGACACGCGGTCATAACTTACTGTCTGTGCAGTGAAACGCCTCTAATCACAGACACGCGGTCATAACTTACTGTCTGTGCAGTGATATGCCTCTAATCACGGATATATGGTAATAACTTACTGTATGTGCAGTGATACGCCTCTAATCACAGATATATGGTAATAACTTACTGTCTGTGCCGTGATACGCCTCTAGTCACAGATATACGTTCATAACTTACTGTATGTGCAGTGATACGCCTCTAATCACAGATATATGGTAATAACTTACTGTCTGTGCAGTGATACGCCTCTAATCACAGATATATGTAATAACTTACTGTATGTGCAGGTGATATGCCTCTAATCACAGATATATGGTAATAACTTACTGTCTGTGCAGTGATACGCCTCTAGTCACAGATATACGTTCATAACTTACTGTCTGTGCAGTGATACGCCTCTAGTCACAGATATACGTTCATAACTTACTGTCTATGCAGTGATACGCCTCTAATCACAGATATACGTTCATAACTTACTGTCTGTGCAGTGATACGCCCCTAATCACAGATATATGGTAATAACTTACTGTCTGTGCAGTGATACGCCTCTAATCACAGATATACGGTAATAATTTACTGTCTGTGCAGTGATATGCCTCTAATCACAGACACGCGGTCATAACTTATTGTCTGTTCAGTGATACGCATCTAATCACAGATATATGGTAATAACTTACTGTCTGTGCAGTGATACGCCTCTAGTCACAGATATACGTTCATAACTTACTGTCTGTGCAGTGATATGCCTCTAATAACAGACACGCGGTTCATAACTTACTGTCGGTGCAGTGAAACGCCTCTAATCACAGACACACGGTCATAACTTACTGTCTGTGCAGTGATATGCCTCTAATCACAGACACGTGTTCATAACTTACTGTCGGTGCAGTGAAACGCCTCTAATCACAGACACACGGTCATAATTTACTGTCTGTGCAGTGATATGCCTCTAATCACAGACACGTGGTCATAACTTACTGTCTGTGTAGTGATATGCCTCTAATCACAGAAACGCGGTCATAACTTACTGTCTGTGCAGTGATACGCCCCTAATCACAGATATATGGTAATAACTTACTGTCTGTGCAGTGATACGCCTCTAGTCACCGATATACGTTCATAACTTACTGTCTGTGCAGTGATACGCCTCTAGTCACAGAAATACGTTCATAACTTACTGTCTGTGCAGTTAAACGCCTCTAATCACAGACACGCGGTCATAACTTACTGTCTGTGCAGTGATATGCCTCTAATCACAGACACACGGTCATAACTTACTGTCTGTGCAGTGATATGCCTCTAATCACAGACACGCGGTCATAACTTACTGTCTGTGCAGTGATATGCCTCTAATCACAGATATATGGTAATAACTTACTGTCTGTGCAGTGATACGCCTCTAATCACAGATATATGGTAATAACTTACTGTCTGTGCAGTGATACGCCTCTAATCACAGATATACGTTCATAACTTAATGTCTGTGCAGTGATATGCCTCTAATCAGACACGCGGTCATAACTTACTGTCTGTGCAGTCATACGCCTCTAATCACAGATATATGGTAATAACTTACTGTATGTGCAGTGATACGCCTCTAATCACAGATATATGGTAATAACTTACTGTCTGTGCAGTGATACGCCTCTAGTCACAGATATACGTTCATAACTTACTGTCTATGCAGTGATACGCCTCTAATCACAGATATACGTTCATAACTTACTGTCTGTGCAGTGATATGCCTCTAATCACAGACACGCGGTCATAACTTACTGTCTGTGCAGTGAAACGCCTCTAATCACAGACACGTGATCATAACTTACTGTCTGTGCAGTGATATGCCTCTAATCACAGACACGTGATCATAACTTACTGTCTGTGCAGTGATATGCCTCTAATCACAGACACGCGGTCATAACTTACTGTCTGTGCAGTGATACGCCTCTAATCACAGATATATGGTAATAACTTACTGTCTGTGCAGTGATACGCCTCTAATCACAGATATACGTTCATATCTTAATGTCTGTGCAGTGATACGCCTCTAATCACAGATATACGTTCATAACTTACTGTCTGTGCAGTGATACGCCTCTAATCACAGACATGCGGTCATAACTTACTGTCTGTGCAGTGATACGCCGCTAATCACAGACACGTGGTCATAACTTACTGTCTGTGCAGTGATACGCCGCTAATCACAGACACGCGGTCATAACTTACTGTCTGTGCAGTGATATATGCCTCTATTCACAGACACGCGGTCATAACTTACTGTCTGTGCAGTGATATGCCTCTAATCACAGACACGCGGGTCATAACTTACTGTCTGTGTAGTGATACGCCTCTAATCACAGATATATGGTAATAACTTACTGTCTGTGCAGTGATACGCCTGTAATCACAGATATATGGTAATAACTTACTGTCTGTGCAGTGATACGCCTCTAATCACAGATATACATTCATAACTTACTGTCTGTGCAGTGATACGCCTCTAATCGCAGACATGCGGTCATAACTTACTGTCTGTGCAGTGATACGCCGCTAATCACAGACACGCGGTCATAACCTACTGTCTGTGCAGTGATACGCCGCTAATCACAGACACGCGGTCATAACTTACTGTCTGTGCAGTGATATGCCTCTAATCACAGACACGCAGTCATAACTTACTGTCTGTGCAGTGATATGCCTCTAATCACAGACACGCGGTCATAACTTACTGTCTGTGCAGTGATATGCCTCTAATCACAGATATATGGTAATAACTTACTGTCTGTGCAGTGATACGCCTCTAATCACAGATATATGGTAATAACTTACTGTCTGTGCAGTGATATGCCTCTAATCACAGACACGCGGTCATAACTTACTGTCTGTGCAGTGATATGCCTCTAATCACAGACACGCGGTCATAACTTACTGTCTGTGCAGTGATACGCCTCTAATCACAGATATACGTTCATAACTTACTGTCTGTGCAGTGATACGCCCCTAATCACAGATATATGGTAATAACTTACTGTCTGTGCAGTGATACGCCTCTAATCACAGATATACGGTAATAATTTACTGTCTGTGCAGTGATATGCCTCTAATTACAGACACCCGGTCATAACTTATTGTCTGTTCAGTGATACGCATCTAATCACAGATATATGGTAATAACTTACTGTCTGTGCAGTGATACGCCTCTAGACACAGATATACGTTCATAACTTACTGTCTGTGCAGTGATACGCCTCTAGTCACAGATATACGTTCATAACTTACTGTCTGTGCAGTGATATGCCTCTAATCACAGACACGCGGTCATAACTTACTGTCTGTGCAGTGAAACGCCTCTAATCACAGACACGCAGTCATAACTTACTGTCTGTGCAGTGATATGCCTCTAATCACAGACACGCGGTCATAACTTACTGTCTGTGCAGTGATACGCCCCTAATCACAGATATATGGTAATAACTTACTGTCTGTGCAGTGAAACGCCTCTAATCACAGATATACAGTAATAACTTACTGTCTGTGCAGTGATATGCCTCTAATCCCGGAAACGCGGTCATAACTTATTGTCTATTCAGTGATACGCATCTAATCACAGATATATGGTAATAACTTACTGTCTGTGCAGTGATACGCCTCTAGTCACAGATATACGTTCATAACTTACTGTCTGTGCAGTGATACGCCTCTAGTCACAGATATACGTTCATAACTTACTGTCTGTGCAGTGATACGCCTCTAGTCACAGATATACGTTCATAACTTACTGTCTGTGCAGTGATACGCCTCTAGTCACAGAAATACGTTCATAACTTACTGTCTGTGCAGTGAAACGCCTCTAATCACAGACACGCGGTCATAACTTACTGTCTGTGCAGTGATATGCCTCTAATCACAGACACGCGGTCATAACTTACTGTCTGTGCAGTGATATGCCTCTAATCACAGACACGCGGTCATAACTTACTGTCTGTGCAGTGATATGCCTCTAATCACAGATATATGGTAATAACTTACTGTGTGTGCAGTGATACGCCTCTAATCACAGATATATGGTAATAACTTACTGTCTGTGCAGTGATACGCCTCTAATCACAGATATACGTTCATAACTTACTGTCTGTGCAGTGATACGCCCCTAATCACAGATATATGGTAATAACTTACTGTCTGTGCAGTGATACGCCTCTAATCACAGATATACGGTAATAATTTACTGTCTGTGCAGTGATATGCCTCTAATCACAGACACGCGGTCATAACTTATTGTCTGTTCAGTGATACGCATCTAATCACAGATATATGGTAATAACTTACTGTCTGTGCAGTGATACGCCTCTAGTCACAGATATACTTTCATAACTTATTGTCTGTGCAGTGATACGCCTCTAGTCACAGATATACGTTCATAACTTACTGTCTGTGCAGTGATATGCCTCTAATCACAGACACGCGGTCATAACTTACTGTCTGTGCAGTGAAACGCCTCTAATCACAGACACGCGGTCATAACTTACTGTCTGTGCAGTGATACGCCCCTAATCACAGATATATGGTAATAACTTACTGTCCTGTGCAGTGATACGCCTCTAATCACAGATATACAGTAATAACTTACGGTCATAACTTATTGTCTATTCAGTGATACGCATCTAATCACAGATATATGGTAATAACTTACTGTCTATGCAGTGATATGCCTCTAATCACAGACACATGGTCATAACTTACTGTCTGTGCAGTGATATGCCTCTAATCACAGACACGCGGTCATAACTTACTGTCTGTGCAGTGATATGCCTCTAATCACAGACACGCGGTCATAACTTACTGTCTGTGCAGTGATACGCCCCTAATCACAGATATATGGTAATAACTTACTGTCTGTGCAGTGATACGCCTCTAATCACAGATATACAGTAATAACTTACGGTCATAACTTATTGTCTATTCAGTGATACGCATCTAATCACAGATATATGGTAATAACTTACTGTCTATGCAGTGATATGCCTCTAATCACAGACACGTGGTCATAACTTACTGTCTGTGCAGTGATATGCCTCTAATCACAGAAACGCGGTCATAACTTACTGTCTGTGCAGTGATACACCCCTAATCACAGATATATGGTAATAACTTACTGTCTGTGCAGTGATACGCCTCTAGTCACCGATATACGTTCATAACTTACTGTCTGTGCAGTGATACGCCTCTAGTCACAGAAATACGTTCATAACTTACTGTCAGTGCAGTGAAACGCCTCTAATCACAGACACGCGGTCATAACTTACTGTCTGTGCAGTGATATGCCTCTAATCACAGACACACGGTCATAACTTACTGTCTGTGCAGTGATATGCCTCTAATCACAGACACGCGGTCATAACTTACTGTCTGTGCAGTGATATGCCTCTAATCACAGATATATGGTAATAACTTACTGTCTGTGCAGTGATACGCCTCTAATCACAGATATATGGTAATACTTACTGTCTGTGCAGTGATACGCCTCTAATCACAGATATACGTTCATAACTTAATGTCTGTGCAGTGATATGCCTCTAATCAGACACGCGGTCATAACTTACTGTCTGTGCAGTCATACGCCTCTAATCACAGATATATGGTAATAACTTACTGTATGTGCAGTGATACGCCTCTAATCACAGATATATGGTAATAACTTACTGTCTGTGCAGTGATACGCCTCTAATCACAGATATATGGTAATAACTTACTGTATGTGCAGTGATACGCCTCTAATCACAGATATATGGTAATAACTTACTGTCTGTGCAGTGATACGCCTCTAGTCACAGATATACGTTCATAACTTACTGTCTATGCAGTGATACGCCTCTAATCACAGATATACGTTCATAACTTACTGTCTGTGCAGTGATATGCCTCTAATCACAGACACGCGGTCATAACTTACTGTCTGTGCAGTGAAATGCCTCTAATCACAGACACGTGATCATAACTTACTGTCTGTGCAGTGATATGCCTCTAATCACAGACACGTGATCATAACTTACTGTCTGTGCAGTGATATGCCTCTAATCACAGACACGCGGTCATAACTTACTGTCTGTGCAGTGATATGCCTCTAATCACAGATATATGGTAATAACTTACTGTCTGTGCAGTGATACGCCTCTAATCACAGATATACGTTCATATCTTAATGTCTGTGCAGTGATACGCCTCTAATCACAGATATACGTTCATAAACTTAATGTCTGTGCAGTGATATGCCTCTAATCACAGACATGCGGTCATAACTTACTGTCTGTGCAGTGATACGCCGCTAATCACAGACACGTGGTCATAACTTACTGTCTGTGCAGTGATACGCCGCTAATCACAGACACGCGGTCATAACTTACTGTCTGTGCAGTGATATATGCCTCTATTCACAGACACGCGGTCATAACTTACTGTCTGTGCAGTGATATGCCTCTAATCACAGACACGCGGTCATAACTTACTGTCTGTGTAGTGATACGCCTCTAATCACAGATATATGGTAATAACTTACTGTCTGTGCAGTGATACGCCTCTAATCACAGATATATGGTAATAACTTACTGTCTGTGCAGTGATACGCCTCTAATCACAGATATACATTCATAACTTACTGTCTGTGCAGTGATACGCCTCTAATCGCAGACATGCGGTCATAACTTACTGTCTGTGCAGTGATATGCCTCTAATCACAGACACCCCGCGGTCATAACCTACTGTCTGTGCAGTGATACGCCGCTAATCACAGACACGCGGTCATAACTTACTGTCTGTGCAGTGATATGCCTCTAATCACAGACAACGCAGTCATAACTTACTGTCTGTGCAGTGATATGCCTCTAATCACAGACACGCGGTCATAACTTACTGTCTGTGCAGTTGATACGCCTCTAATCACAGATATACGTTCATAACTTACTGTCTGTGCAGTGATACGCCCCTAATCACAGATATATGGTAATAACTTACTGTCTGTGCAGTGATACGCCTCTAATCACAGATATATGGTAATAACTTACTGTCTGTGCAGTGATATGCCTCTAATCACTAGACACCGGTCATAACTTACTGTCTGTGCAGTGATATGCCTCTAATCAACAGACAACGCGGTCATAACTTACTGTCTGTGCAGTGATACGCCTCTAATCACAGATATACGTTCATAACTTACTGTCTGTGCAAGTGATTACGCCCCAAATCACAGATATATGGTAAATAACTTACTGTCTGTGCAGTGATACGCCTCTAATCACAGATATATGGTAATAACTTACTGTCTGTGCATTGAATATGCCTCTAATCTACAGACACGCGGTCATTAAACTTACTGTCTGTGCAGTGATATGCCTCTAATCACAGACACTGCGTGTCATAACTTACTGTCTGTGCAGTGATACGCCTCTAATCACAGATATACTTTCATAACTTACTGTCTTTGCAGTGATACGCCCCTAATCACAGATATATGGTAATAACTTACTGTCTGTGCAGTGATACGCCTCTAATCACAGATATACGGTAATAATTTACTGTCTGTGCAGTGATATGCCTCTAATTACAGACACGCGGTCATAACTTATTGTCTGTTCAGTGATACGCATCTAATCACAGATATATGGTAATAACTTACTGTCTGTGCAGTGATACGCCTCTAGTCACAGATATACGTTCATAACTTACTGTCTGTGCAGTGATACGCCTCTAGTCACAGATATACGTTCATAACTTACTGTCTGTGCAGTGATATGCCTCTAATCACAGACACGCGGTCATAACTTACTGTCTGTGCAGTGAAACGCCTCTAATTCACAGACACGCAGTCATAACTTACTGTCTGTGCAGTGATATGCCTCTAATCACAGACACGCGGTCATAACTTACTGTCTGTGCAGTGATACGCCCCTAATCACAGATATATGGTAATAACTTACTGTCTGTGCAGTGAAACGCCTCTAATCACAGATATACAGTAATAACTTACTGTCTGTGCAGTGATATGCATCTAATCACAGATATATGGTAATAACTTACTGTCTGTGCAGTGATACGCCTCTAGTCACAGATATACGTTCATAACTTACTGTCTGTGCAGTGATATGCCTCTAATCACAGACACGCGGTCATAACTTACTGTCTGTGCAGTGAAACGCCTCTAATCACAGACACGTGATCATAACTTACTGTCTGTGCAGTGATATGCCTCTAATCACAGACACGTGATCATAACTTACTGTCTGTGCAGTGATATGCCTCTAATCACAGACACGCGGTCATAACTTACTGTCTGTGCAGTGATATGCCTCTAATCACAGATATATGGTAATAACTTACTGTCTGTGCAGTGATACGCCTCTAATCACAGATATACGTTCATATCTTAATGTCTGTGCAGTGATACGCCTCTAATCACAGATATACGTTCATAACTTACTGTCTGTGCAGTGATACGCCTCTAATCACAGACATGCGGTCATAACTTACTGTCTGTGCAGTGATACGCCGCTAATCACAGACACGTGGTCATAACTTACTGTCTGTGCAGTGATACGCCGCTAATCACAGACACGCGGTCATAACTTACTGTCTGTGCAGTGATATATGCCTCTATTCACAGACACGCGGTCATAACTTACTGTCTGTGCAGTGATATGCCTCTAATCACAGACACGCGGTCATAACTTACTGTCTGTGTAGTGATACGCCTCTAATCACAGATATATGGTAATAACTTACTGTCTGTGCAGTGATACGCCTCTAATCACAGATATATGGTAATAACTTACTGTCTGTGCAGTGATACGCCTCTAATCACAGATATACATTCATAACTTACTGTCTGTGCAGTGATACGCCTCTAATCGCAGACATGCGGTCATAACTTACTGTCTGTGCAGTGATACGCCGCTAATCACAGACACGCGGTCATAACCTACTGTCTGTGCAGTGATACGCCGCTAATCACAGACACGCGGTCATAACTTACTGTCTGTGCAGTGATATGCCTCTAATCACAGACACGCAGTCATAACTTACTGTCTGTGCAGTGATATGCCTCTAATCACAGACACGCGGTCATAACTTACTGTCTGTGCAGTGATATGCCTCTAATCACAGATATATGGTAATAACTTACTGTCTGTGCAGTGATACGCCTCTAATCACAGATATATGGTAATAACTTACTGTCTGTGCAGTGATATGCCTCTAATCACAGACACGCGGTCATAACTTACTGTCTGTGCAGTGATATGCCTCTAATCACAGACACGCGGTCATAACTTACTGTCTGTGCAGTGATACGCCTCTAATCACAGATATACGTTCATAACTTACTGTCTGTGCAGTGATACGCCCCTAATCACAGATATATGGTAATAACTTACTGTCTGTGCAGTGATACGCCTCTAATCACAGATATACGGTAATAATTTACTGTCTGTGCAGTGATATGCATCTAATTACAGACACGCGGTCATAACTTATTGTCTATTCAGTGATACGCATCTAATCACAGATATATGGTAATAACTTACTGTCTGTGCAGTGATACGCCTCTAGACACAGATATACGTTCATAACTTACTGTCTGTGCAGTGATACGCCTCTAGTCACAGATATACGTTCATAACTTACTGTCTGTGCAGTGATATGCCTCTAATCACAGACACGCGGTCATAACTTACTGTCTGTGCAGTGAAACGCCTCTAATCACAGACACGCAGTCATAACTTACTGTCTGTGCAGTGATATGCCTCTAATCACAGACACGCGGTCATAACTTACTGTCTGTGCAGTGATACGCCCCTAATCACAGATATATGGTAATAACTTACTGTCTGTGCAGTGAAACGCCTCTAATCACAGATATACAGTAATAACTTACTGTCTGTGCAGTGATATGCCTCTAATCCCGGAAACGCGGTCATAACTTATTGTCTATTCAGTGATACGCATCTAATCACAGATATATGGTAATAACTTACTGTCTGTGCAGTGATACGCCTCTAGTCACAGATATATGGTAATAACTTACTGTCTGTGCAGTGATACGCCTCTAATCACAGATATACGTTCATAACTTACTGTCTGTGCAGTGATACGCCCCTAATCACAGATATATGGTAATAACTTACTGTCTGTGCAGTGATACGCCTCTAATCACAGATATACGGTAATAATTTACTGTCTGTGCAGTGATATGCCTCTAATCACAGACACGCGGTCATAACTTATTGTCTGTTCAGTGATACGCATCTAATCACAGATATATGGTAATAACTTACTGTCTGTGCAGTGATACGCCTCTAGTCACAGATATACTTTCATAACTTATTGTCTGTGCAGTGATACGCCTCTAGTCACAGATATACGTTCATAACTTACTGTCTGTGCAGTGATATGCCTCTAATCACAGACACGCGGTCATAACTTACTGTCTGTGCAGTGAAACGCCTCTAATCACAGACACGCGGTCATAACTTACTGTCTGTGCAGTGATACGCCCCTAATCACAGATATATGGTAATAACTTACTGTCTGTGCAGTGATACGCCTCTAATCACAGATATACAGTAATAACTTACGGTCATAACTTATTGTCTATTCAGTGATACGCATCTAATCACAGATATATGGTAATAACTTACTGTCTATGCAGTGATATGCCTCTAATCACAGACACATGGTCATAACTTACTGTCTGTGCAGTGATATGCCTCTAATCACAGACACGCGGTCATAACTTACTGTCTGTGCAGTGATATGCCTCTAATCACAGACACGCGGTCATAACTTACTGTCTGTGCAGTGATACGCCCCTAATCACAGATATATGGTAATAACTTACTGTCTGTGCAGTGATACGCCTCTAATCACAGATATACAGTAATAACTTACGGTCATAACTTATTGTCTATTCAGTGATACGCATCTAATCACAGATATATGGTAATAACTTACTGTCTATGCAGTGATATGCCTCTAATCACAGACACGTGGTCATAACTTACTGTCTGTGCAGTGATATGCCTCTAATCACAGAAACGCGGTCATAACTTACTGTCTGTGCAGTGATACACCCCTAATCACAGATATATGGTAATAACTTACTGTCTGTGCAGTGATACGCCTCTAGTCACCGATATACGTTCATAACTTACTGTCTGTGCAGTGATACGCCTCTAGTCACAGAAATACGTTCATAACTTACTGTCAGTGCAGTGAAACGCCTCTAATCACAGACACGCGGTCATAACTTACTGTCTGTGCAGTGATATGCCTCTAATCACAGACACGCGGTCATAACTTACTGTCTGTGCAGTGATATGCCTCTAATCACAGACACGCGGTCATAACTTACTGTCTGTGCAGTGATATGCCTCTAATCACAGATATATGGTAATAACTTACTGTCTGTGCAGTGATACGCCTCTAATCACAGATATATGGTAATAACTTACTGTCTGTGCAGTGATACGCCTCTAATCACAGATATACGTTCATAACTTAATGTCTGTGCAGTGATATGCCTCTAATCAGACACGCGGTCATAACTTACTGTCTGTGCAGTCATACGCCTCTAATCACAGATATATGGTAATAACTTACTATATGTGCAGTGATACGCCTCTAATCACAGATATATGGTAATAACTTACTGTCTGTGCAGTGATACGCCTCTAATCACAGATATATGGTAATAACTTACTGTATGTGCAGTGATACGCCTCTAATCACAGATATATGGTAATAACTTACTGTCTGTGCAGTGATACGCCTCTAGTCACAGATATACGTTCATAACTTACTGTCTATGCAGTGATACGCCTCTAATCACAGATATACGTTCATAACTTACTGTCTGTGGCAGTGATATGCCTCTAATCACAGACACGCGGTCATAACTTACTGTCTGTGCAGTGATATGCCTCTAATCACAGACACGCGGTCATAACTTACTGTCTGTGCAGTGATATGCCTCTAATCACAGATATATGGTAATAACTTACTGTCTGTGCAGTGATACGCCTCTAATCACAGATATACGTTCATATCTTAATGTCTGTGCAGTGATACGCCTCTAATCACAGATATACGTTCATAACTTACTGTCTGTGCAGTGATACGCCTCTAATCACAGACATGCGGTCATAACTTACTGTCTGTGCAGTGATACGCCGCTAATCACAGACACGTGGTCATAACTTACTGTCTGTGCAGTGATACGCCGCTAATCACAGACACGCGGTCATAACTTACTGTCTGTGCAGTGATATATGCCTCTATTCACAGACACGCGGTCATAACTTACTGTCTGTGCAGTGATACATCTCTAATCGGAGACATGTGGTCATAACTTACTGTCTGTGCAGTGATACGCCGCTAAACACAGACACGCGGTCATAACTTACTGTCTGTGCAGTGATACGCCGCTAATCACAGACACTCGGTCATAACTTACTGTCTGTGCAGTGATATGCCTCTAATCACAGACACGCGGTCATAACTTACTGTCTGTGCAGTGATATGCCTCTAATCACAGACACGCGGTCATAACTTACTGTCTGTGCAGTGAAATGCCTCTAATCACAGATATATGGTAATAACTTACTGTCTGTGCAGTGATACGCCTCTAATCACAGATATATGGTAATAACTTACTGTCTGTGCAGTGATATGCCTCTAATAACAGACACGCGGTCATAACTTACTGTCTGTGCAGTGATACGCCTCTAATCACAGATATATGGTAATAGCTTACTGTCTGTGCAGTGATACGCCTCTAATCACAGATATATGGTAATAACTTACTGTCTGTGCAGTGATATGCCTCTAATCACAGATATATGGTAATAACTTACTGCCTGTGCAGTGATACGCCTCTAATCACAGATATACGTTCATAACTTACTGTCTGTGCAGTAATACGCCCCTAATCACAGATATATGGTAATAACTTACTGTCTGTGCAGTGATACGCCTCTAATCACAGATATACGGTAATAATTTACTGTCTGTGCAGTGATATGCCTCTAATCACAGACACGCGGTCATAACTTATTGTCTGTTCAGTGATACGCATCTAATCACAGATATATGGTAATAACTTACTGTCTGTGCAGTGATACGCCTCTAGTCACAGATATACGTTCATAACTTACTGTCTGTGCAGTGATATGCCTCTAATCACAGACACGCGGTCATAACTTACTGTCTGTGCAGTGAAACGCCTCTAATCACAGACACGCAGTCATAACTTACTGTCTGTGCAGTGATATGCCTCTAATCACAGACACGCGGTCATAACTTACTGTCTGTGCAGTGATACGCCCCTAATCACAGATATACGTTCATAACTTACTGTCTGTGCAGTGATACGCCTCTAGTCACAGAAATACGTTCATAACTTACTGTCTGTGCAGTGAAACGCCTCTAATCACAGACACGCGGTCATAACTTACTGTCTGTGCAGTGATATGCCTCTAATCACAGACACGCGGTCATAACTTACTGTCTGTGCCGTGATATGCCTCGCCCTCTAATCACAGACACGCGGTCATAACTTACTGTCTGTGCAGTGATATGCCTCTAATCACAGATATATGGTAATAACTTACTGTCTGTGCAGTGATACGCCTCTAATCACAGATATATGGTAATAACTTACTGTCTGTGCAGTGATACGCCTCTAATCACAGATATACGTTCATAACTTACTGTCTGTGCAGTGATACGCCCCTAATCACAGATATATGGTAATAACTTACTGCCTGTGCAGTGATACGCCTCTAATCACAGATATACGGTAATAATTTACTGTCTGTGCAGTGATATGCCTCTAATCACAGACACGCGGTCATAACTTATTGTCTGTTCAGTGATACGCATCTAATCACAGATATATGGTAATAACTTACTGTCTGTGCAGTGATACGCCTCTAGTCACAGATATACGTTCATAACTTACTGTCTGTGCAGTGATATGCCTCTAATCACAGACACGCGGTCATAACTTACTGTCTGTGCAGTGAAACGCCTCTAATCACAGACACGTAGTCATAACTTACTTTCTGTGCAGTGATATGCCTCTAATCACAGACACGCGGTCATAACTTACTGTCTGTGCAGTGATACGCCCCTAATCACAGATATATGGTAATAACTTACTGTCTGTGAAGTGAAACGCCTCTAATCACAGACACGCGGTCATAACTTACTGTCTGTGCAGTGATATGCCTCTAATCACAGACACGCGGTCATAACTTACTGTCTGTGCAGTGATACGCCCCTAATCACAGATATATGGTAATAACTTACTGTCTGTGCAGTGATACGCCTCTAATCACAGATATACAGTAATAACTTACTGTCTGTGCAGTGATATGCCTCTAATCACAGACACGCGGTCATAACTTATTGTCTATTCAGTGATACGCATCTAATCACAAATATATGGTAATAACTTACTGTCTGTGCAGTGATACGCCTCTAGTCACAGATATACGTTCATAACTTACTGTCTGTGCAGTGATACGCCTCTAGTCACAGAAATACGTTCATAACTTACTGTCTGTGCAGTGAAACGCCTCTAATCACAGACACGCGGTCATAACTTACTGTCTGTGCAGTGATATGCCTCTAATCACAGACACGCGGTCATAACTTACTGTCTGTGCAGTGATATGCCTCTAATCACAGATATATGGTAATAACTTACTGTCTGTGCAGTGATACGCCTCTAATCACAGATATATGGTAATAACTTACTGTCTGTGCAGTGATACGCCTCTAATCACAGATATACGTTCATAACTTAATGTCTGTGCAGTGATATGCCTCTAATCAGACACGCGGTCATAACTTACTGTCTGTGCAGTGATACGCCTCTAATCACAGATATATGGTAATAACTTACTGTATGTGCAGTGATACGCCTATAATCACAGATATATGGTAATAACTTACTGTCTGTGCAGTGATACGCCTCTAATCACAGATATATGGTAATAACTTTTTGTCTGTGCAGTGATACGCCTCTAATCACAGATATATGGTAATAACTTATAGTGTGTGCAGTGATATGCCTCTAATCACAGATATATGGTAATAACTTATTGTCTGTGCAGTGATACGCCTCTAATCCCAGATATATGGTAATAACTTATTGTCTGTGCAGTGATATGCCTCTAATCACAGACACGTGGTCATAACTTACTGTCTGTGCAGTGATATGCCTCTAATCACAGACACGCGTTCATAACTTACTGTCTGTGCAGTGATATGCCTCTAATCACAGATATATGGTAATAACTTACTGTCTGTGCAGTGATACGCCTCTAATCACAGATATACGTTCATATCTTAATGTCTGTGCAGTGATACGCCTCTAATCACAGAAATACGTTCATAACTTACTGTCTGTGCAGTGATACGCCTCTAATCACAGACATGCGGTCATAACTTACTGTCTGTGCAGTGATACGCCGCTAATCACAGACACGCGGTCATAACTTACTGTCTGTGCAGTGATACGCCGCTAATCACAGACACACGGTCATAACTTACTGTCTGTGCAGTGATATGCCTCTAATCACAGACACGCGGTCATAACTTACTGTCTGTGCAATGATATGCCTCTAATCACAGACACGCGGTCATAACTTACTGTCTGTGCAGTGATACGCCTCTAATCACAGATATATGGTAATAACTTACTGTCTGTGCAGTGATACGCCTCTAATCACAGATATATGGTAATAACTTACTGTCTGTGCAGTGATACGCCTCTAATCACAGATATACGTTCATAACTTACTGTCTGTGCAGTGATACGCCTCTAATCACAGACATGCGGTCATAACTTAATGTCTGTGCAGTGATACGCCGCTAATCACAGACATGCGGTCATAACTTACTGTCTGTGCAGTGATACGCCGCTAATCACAGACACGCGGTCATAACTTACTGTCTGTGCAGTGATACGCCGCTAATCACAGACATGCGGTCATTACTTACTGTCTGTGCAGTGATACGCCGCTAATCACAGACACGCGGTCATAACTTACTGTCTGTGCAGTGATATGCCTCTAATCACAGACACGCGGTCATAACTTACTGTCTGTGCAGTGATATGCCTCTAATCACAGACACGCGGTCATAACTTACTGTCTGTGCAGTGATACGCCTCTAATCACAGATAGATGGTAATAACTTACTGTCTGTGCAGTGATACGCCTCTAATCACAGATATATGGTAATAACTTACTGTCTGTGCAGTGATATGCCTCTAATCACAGATATACGTTCATAACTTACTGTCTGTGCAGTGATACGCCTCTAATCACAGACATGCGGTCATAACTTACTGTCTGTGCAGTGATACGCCGCTAATCACAGACACGCGGTCATAACTTACTGTCTGTGCAGTGATACGCCGCTAATCACAGACACACGGTCATAACTTACTGTCTGTGCAGTGATACGCCTCTAATCACAGACACGCGGTCATAACTTACTGTCTGTGCAGTGATACGCCTCTAATCACAGATATATGGTAATAACTTACTGTCTGTGCAGTGATACGCCTCTAATCACAGATATATGGTAATAACTTACTGTCTGTGCAGTGATACGCCGCTAATCACAGACATGCGGTCATAACTTACTGTCTGTGCAGTGATACGCCGCTAATCACAGACACGCGGTCATAACTTACTGTCTGTGCAGTGATACGCCGCTAATCACAGACACACGGTCATAACTTACTGTCTGTGCAGTGATATGCCTCTAATCACAGACACGCGGTCATAACTTACTGTCTGTGCAATGATATGCCTCTAATCACAGACACGCGGTCATAACTTACTGTCTGTGCAGTGATACGCCTCTAATCACAGATATATGGTAATAACTTACTGTCTGTGCAGTGATACGCCTCTAATCACAGATATATGGTAATAACTTACTGTCTGTGCAGTGATACGCCTCTAATCACAGATATACGTTCATAACTTACTGTCTGTGCAGTGATACGCCTCTAATCACAGACATGCGGTCATAACTTAATGTCTGTGCAGTGATACGCCGCTAATCACAGACATGCGGTCATAACTTACTGTCTGTGCAGTGATACGCCGCTAATCACAGACACGCGGTCATAACTTACTGTCTGTGCAGTGATACGCCGCTAATCACAGACATGCGGTCATAACTTACTGTCTGTGCAGTGATACGGCGCTAATCACAGACACGCGGTCATAACTTACTGTCTGTGCAGTGATATGCCTCTAATCACAGACACGCGGTCATAACTTACTGTCTGTGCAGTGATATGCCTCTAATCACAGACACGCGGTCATAACTTACTGTCTGTGCAGTGATACGCCGCTAATCACAGACATGCGGTCATAACTTACTGTCTGTGCAGTGATACGGCGCTAATCACAGACACGCGGTCATAACTTACTGTCTGTGCAGTGATATGCCTCTAATCACAGACACGCGGTCATAACTTACTGTCTGTGCAGTGATATGCCTCTAATCACAGACACGCGGTCATAACTTACTGTCTGTGCAGTGATACGCCTCTAATCACAGATATATGGTAATAACTTACTGTCTGTGCAGTGATACGCCTCTAATCACAGATATATGGTAATAACTTACTGTCTGTGCAGTGATACGCCTCTAATCACAGATATATGGTAATAACTTACTGTCTGTGCAGTGATATGCCTCTAATCACAGATATACGTTCATAACTTACTGTCTGTGCAGTGATACGCCTCTAATCACAGACATGCGGTCATAACTTACTGTCTGTGCAGTGATACGCCGCTAATCACAGACACGCGGTCATAACTTACTGTCTGTGCAGTGATACGCCGCTAATCACAGACACACGGTCATAACTTACTGTCTGTGCAGTGATACGCCTCTAATCACAGACACGCGGTCATAACTTACTGTCTGTGCAGTGATATGCCTCTAATCACAGATATACGTTCATAACTTACTGTTTGTGCAGTGATATGCCTCTAATCACAGATATACGTTCATAACTTACTGTCTGTGCAGTGATACGCCCCTAATCACAGATATATGGTAATAACTTACTGTCTGTGCAGTGATACGCCTCTAATCACAGATATATGGTAATAACTTACTGTCTGTGCAGTGATACGCCGCTAATCACAGACATGCGGTCATAACTTACTGTCTGTGCAGTGATACGCCGCTAATCACAGACACGCGGTCATAACTTACTGTCTTTGCAGTGATATGCCTCTAATCACAGACACGCGGTCATAACTTACTGTCTGTGCAGTGATATGCCTCTAATCACAGATATATGGTAATAACTTACTGTCTGTGCAGTGATACGCCTCTAATCACAGATATATGGTAATAACTTACTGTCTGTGCAGTGATACGCCTCTAATCACAGATATATGGTAATAACTTACTGTCTGTGCAGTGATACGCCTCTAATCACAGATATATGGTAATAACTTACTGTCTGTGCAGTGATACGCCTCTAATCACAGATATATGGTAATAACTTACTGTCTGTGCAGTGATATGCCTCTAATCACAGACACGCGGTCATAACTTACTGTCTTTGCAGTGATACGCCTCTAATCACAGATATATGGTAATAACTTACTGTCTGTGCAGTGATATGCCTCTAATCACAGATATATGGTAATAACTTATTGCCTGTGCAGTGATACGCCTCTAATCACAGATATATGGTAATAACTTAATGTCTGTGCAGTGATACTGTGATTACCTTCTAGCTAAGCCTCTGCAGACTGCCCCTTATCTCAGTTATATTAATATACTTTTTACCTCTGTGATTACCTTGTAGCTAAGCCTGTGCAGACTGCCCCTTATCTCAGTTATATTTAATATACTTTTTACCTCTGTGATTAACTTGTATCTAAGCCTCTGCAGACTGCCCCTTATCTCAGTTATATTAATATACTTTTTATCTCTGTGATTACCTTGTATCTAAGCCTCTGCAGACTGCCCCTTATCTCAGTTATATTAATATACTTTTTACCTCTGTGATTACCCTGTATCTAAGCCTCTGCAGACTGCTCCTTATCTCAGTTATATTAATATACTTTTTATCTCTGTGATTACCTTGTATCTAAGCCTCTGCAGACTGTTCCTTATCTCAGTTATATTAATATACATTTTACCTCTGTGATTACCCTGTATCTAATCCTCTGCAAACTGCTCCTTATCTCAGTTATATCAATATACTTTTTACCTCTGTGATTACCCTGTATCTAAGCATCTGCAGACTGCCCCTTATCTCAGTTATATTAATATACTTTTTACCTCTGTGATTACCTTGTATCTAAGCCTCTGCCAAGTGCCCCCTTTATTTTAGTTCTTTTGACAGAGATGCATTTTAGCCAGTCAGTGCTGACTCCTAAGTAACTCCTAGTGCATGCGCACAATGTTATCTATATGTTACACATAAACTAACGCCCTCTAGCTGTGGAAAAACTGTCAAAATGCCCTGAGAAAAGACGCGGCCTTCAAGGGCTTAAACATGAGGAGACAAAGGAGCATTTTGGTTATCTGCCTTCAAAATCTATTTCTAGAGCATCACATGCACAATTCCTTTAACTGTGAGCAATGCTACTAAAAAGCTTGTTCTTTATCTCATGATAACTTCATGCTCTGCCAGCCTTTTGCCACCAAACATACCAGCCGGGCCACCATCCAGCTCACAAGCCTCACTGCGCAGAATGCTAGAGAGTGACAAAGGTTCTATATAAAAATACTTTATGAGGACACACATCCCTTTTATTGTCGTTTACACCCATTAGGATGAGAAATGTCCCCTCTGTGTCATAAAGGCAAATAGCACATCCCCTTCACTATAAAAGCAAAATGTGTGGTCACTGGAAAAAGGATATGATTAATAGACTAGGTTCAGCCAAGTCTGACCTCTCTGGGAACGTGGGAGCGAAAGCTGAAAGCGCATTCCCCTTTATTAATGCAGCAAGAAAAGTGAAACTGTGCCAAATAGCAGCTTAAAAACAAATCATTTATTAAAGCACTTAGTAAACATGTGGCCAGAAATTCTTTGTATGGATGGTGAGAGGAATGTGACTCTGTTTGCCAAAGTCAACACTATATTAAGGAAACCTATATCAGTGTGTAGGGAAGTGAGATGCGATAATGTGTTATACTGCAACACTTTGTAACACTTAATAGTCACAAATAGTCGCCATTACAATCCTTTATGTGTCTATCAACATATCCCATGATGTGCTGCGCCTGACCCCTGCAAGGATCCCAGACATTAACCCCCTCACAAAACCTCCATACTGTATGCAATGCATACAGTGTGTACTACTGACCATTACCTGTATACAGTGTGTACTGCTGGTCATTACCTGCATACAGTGTGTACTACTGACCATTACCTGCATACAGTGTGTACTGCTGACCATTACCTGCATACAGTGTGTACTGCTGGTCATTACCTGTATACAGTGTGTACTGCTGACCATTACCTGTATACAGTGTGTACTACTGACCATTACCTGCATACAGTTTGTACTACTGGTCATTACCTGCATACAGTATGTACTACTGACCATTACCTGTATACAGTGTGTACTGCTGGTCATTACCTGCATACAGTGTGTACTACTGGTCATTACCTGCATACAGTGTGTACTGCTGGTCATTACCTGCATACAGTGTGTACTACTGGTCATTACCTGCATACAGTGTGTACTACTGACCATTACCTGCATACAGTGTGTACTACTGACCATTACCTGCATACAGTGTGTACTACTGACCATTACCTGTATACAGTGTGCACTACTGGTCATTACCTGCATACAGTGTGTACTACTGACCATTACCTGCATACAGTGTTTACTACTGACCATTGCCTGCATACAGTGTGTACTGCTGACCATTACCTGTATACAGTGTGTACTACTGACCATTACCTGCATACAGTGTGTACTACTGACCATTACCTGCATACAGTGTGTACTACTGACCATTACCTGTATACAGTGTGCACTACTGGTCATTACCTGCATACAGTGTGTACTACTGACCATTACCTGCATACAGTGTTTACTACTGACCATTGCCTGCATACAGTGTGTACTGCTGACCATTACCTGCATACAGTGTGTACTGCTGGTCATTACCTGCATACAGTGTGTACTGCTGGTCATTACCTGCATACAGTGTTTACTACTGACCATTACCTGCATACAGTGTGTACTGCTGACCATTACCTGCATACAGTGTGTACTACTGGTCATTACCTGCATACAGTGTGTACTACTGATCATTACCTGCATACAGTGTGTACTACTGACCATTACCTGTATACAGTGTGCACTACTGGTCATTACCTGCATACAGTGTGTACTACTGACCATTACCTGCATACAGTGTTTACTACTGACCATTGCCTGCATACAGTGTGTACTGCTGACCATTACCTGTATACAGTGTGTACTACTGACCATTACCTGCATACAGTGTGTACTACTGACCATTACCTGTATACAGTGTGCACTACTGGTCATTACCTGCATACAGTGTGTACTACTGACCATTACCTGCATACAGTGTTTACTACTGACCATTACCTGCATACAGTGTGTACTGCTGACCATTACCTGTATACAGTGTGTACTACTGGTCATTACCTGCATACAGTGTGTACTACTGACCATTACCTGCATACAGTGTGTACTGCTGACCATTACCTGCATACAGTGTGTACTACTGGTCATTACCTGCATACAGTGTGTACTACTGACCATTACCTGCATACAGTGTGTACTACTGACCATTACCTGTATACAGTGTGTACTACTGACCATTACCTGCATACAGTGTGTACTACTGATCATTACCTGCATACAGTGTGTACTGCTGACCATTACCTGCATACAGTGTGTACTACTGACCATTACCTGCATACAGTGTGTACTGCTGGTCATTACCTGAATACAGTGTGTACTGCTGGTCATTACCTGCATACAGTGTGTACTGCTGGTCATTACCTGCATACAGTGTGTACTGCTGACCATTACCTGCATACATTGTGTACTGCTGACCATTACCTGCATACAGTGTGTACTACTGACCATTACCTGTATACAGTGTGTACTACTGGTCATTACCTGCATACAGTGTGTACTACTGACCATTACCTGCATACAGTGTGTACTACTGACCATTACCTGTATACAGTGTGTACTACTGGTCATTACCTGCATACAGTGTGTACTACTGATCATTACCTGCATACAGTGTGTACTACTGATCATTACCTGCATACAGTGTGTACTACTGACCATTACCTGCATAGAGTGTTTACTACTGACCATTACCTGCATACAGTGTGTACTGCTGACCATTACCTGTATACAGTCTGTACTACTGGTCATTACCTGCATACAGTGTGTACTACTGACCATTACCTGCATACAGTGTGTACTGCTGACCATTACCTGCATACAGTGTGTACTACTGACCATTACCTGCATAAAGTGTGTACTACTGACCATTACCTGTATACAGTGTGTACTACTGATCATTACCTGCATACACTGTGTACTGCTGACCATTACCTGCATACAGTGTGTACTACTGACCATTACCTGCATACAGTGTGTACTACTGGTCATTACCTGCATACAGTGTGTACTACTGACCATTACCTGTATACAGTGTGTACTACTGACCATTACCTGCATACAGTGTGTACTACTGGTCATTACCTGTATACAGTGTGTACTACTGACCATTACCTGCATACAGTGTGTACTGCTGACCATTACCTGCATACAGTGTGTACTACTGGTCATTACCTGCATACAGTGTGTACTACTGACCATTACCTGCATACAGTGTGTACTACTGGTCATTACCTGCATACAGTGTGTACTACTGACCATTACCTGCATACAGTGTGTACTACTGGTCATTACCTGCATACAGTGTGTACTGCTGACCATTACCTGCATACAGTGTGTACTACTGACCATTACCTGCATACAGTGTGTACTACTGACCATTACCTGTGTACAGTGTGTACTACTGACCATTACCTGCATACAGTGTGTACTACTGACCATTACCTGCATACAGTGTGTACTGCTGGTCATTACCTGCATACAGTGTGTACTGCTGACCATTACCTGCATACAGTGTGTACTACTGACCATTACCTGTGTACAGTGTGTACTACTGATCATTACCTGTATACAATGTGTACTACTGATCATTACCTGCATACAGTGTGTACTACTGACCATTACCTGCATACAGTGTGTACTGCTGACCATTACCTGCATACAGTGTGTACTGCTGACCATTACCTGCATACAGTGTGTACTACTGGTCAGTACCTGCATACAGTGTGTACTACTGACCATTACCTGCATACAGTGTGTACTACTGGTCATTACCTGCATACAGTGTGTACTACTGATCATTACCTGCATACAGTGTGTACTGCTGACCATTACCTGCATACAGTGTGTACTACTGACCATTACCTGCATACAGTGTGTACTACTGACCATTACCTGCATACAGTGTGTACTGCTGACCATTACCTGCATACAGTGTGTACTACTGACCATTACCTGCATACAGTGTGTACTACTGGTCAGTACCTGCATACAGTGTGTACTACTGACCATTACCTGCATACAGTGTGTACTGCTGACCATTACCTGTATACAGTGTGTACTACTGACCATTACCTGTATACAGTGTGTACTGCTGATCATTACCTGCATACAGTGTGTACTGCTGACCATTACCTGCATACAGTGTGTACTGCTGACCATTACATGCATACAGTGTGTACTGCTGATCATTACCTGCATACAGTGTGTACTGCTGACCATTACCTGCATACAGTGTGTACTATTGACCATTACCTGCATACAGTGTGTACTACTGGTCAGTACCTGCATACAGTGTGTACTACTGACCATTACCTGCATACAGTGTGTACTGCTGACCATTACCTGCATACAGTGTGTACTGCTGACCATTACCTGTATACAGTGTGTACTACTGACCATTACCTGTATACAGTGTGTACTGCTGATCATTACCTGCATACAGTGTGTACTGCTGACCATTACCTGCATACAGTGTGTACTGCTGACCATTACATGCATACAGTGTGTACTGCTGATCACTACCTGCATACAGTGTGTACTGCTGACCATTACCTGCATACAGTGTGTACTGCTGACCATTACCTGCATACAGTGTGTACTACTGGTCATTACCTGCATACAGTGTGTACTATTGACCATTACCTGCATACAGTGTGTACTACTGGTCATTACCTGCATACAGTGTGTACTACTGGTCATTACCTGCATACAGTGTGTACTGCTGGTCATTACCTGAATACAGTGTGTACTGCTGGTCATTACCTGCATACAGTGTGTACTGCTGGTCATTACCTGCATACAGTGTGTACTGCTGGTCATCACCTGCATACAGTGTGTACTGCTGACCATTACCTGCATACAGTGTGTACTACTGGTCATTACCTGCATACAGTATGTACTACTGACCATTACCTGCATACAGTGTGTACTACTGGTCATTACCTGCATACAGTGTGTACTACTGGTCATTATTTGTATACAGTGTGTACTGCTGGTCATTACCTGCATACAGTGTGTACTGCTGGTCATTACCTGCATACAGTGTGTACTACTGACCATTACCTGCATACAGTGTGTACTACTGACCATTACCTGCATACAGTGTGTACTGCTGGTCATTACTTGCATACAGTGTGTACTGCTGGTCATTACCTGCATACAGTGTGTACTACTGGTCATTACCTGCATACAGTGTGTACTACTGGTCATTACCTGCATACAGTGTGTACTGCTGGTCATTACCTGCATACAGTGTGTACTGCTGGTCATTACCTGCATACAGTGTGTACTGCTGACCATTACCTGCATACAGTGTGTACTGCTGACCATTATCTGCATACAGTGTGTACTGCTGACCATTATCTGCATACAGTGTGTACTACTGGTCATTACCTGCATACAGTGTGTACTGCTGGTCATTACCTGCATACAGTGTGTACTGCTGGTCATTACCTGCATACAGTGTGTACTGCTGGTCATTACCTGCATACAGTGTGTACTGCTGGTCATTACCTGCATACAGTGTGTACTGCTGGTCATTACCTGCATACAGTGTGTACTGCTGGTCATTACCTGCATACAGTGTGTACTGCTGACCATTACCTGCATACAGTGTGTACTGCTGACCATTATCTGCATACAGTGTGTACTGCTGATCATTACCTGCATACAGTGTGTACTACTGGTCATTACCTGCATACAGTGTGTACTACTGGTCATTACCTGCATACAGTGTGTACTACTGACCATTACCTGCATACAGTGTGTACTGCTGGTCATTACCTGCATACAGTGTGTACTACTGGTCATTACCTGCATACAGTGTGTACTACTGGTCATTACCTGCATACAGTGTGTACTGCTGGTCATTACCTGCATACAGTGTGTACTGCTGGTCATTACCTGCATACAGTGTGTACTGCTGACCATTACCTGCATACAGTGTGTACTGCTGACCATTATCTGCATACAGTGTGTACTACTGGTCATTACCTGCATACAGTGTGTACTGCTGGTCATTACCTGCATACAGTGTGTACTGCTGGTCATTACCTGCATACAGTGTGTACTGCTGGTCATTACCTGCATACAGTGTGTACTGCTGGTCATTACCTGCATACAGTGTGTACTGCTGGTCATTACCTGCATACAGTGTGTACTGCTGACCATTACCTGCATACAGTGTGTACTGCTGACCATTATCTGCATACAGTGTGTACTACTGGTCATTACCTGCATACAGTGTGTACTACTGGTCATTACCTGCATACAGTGTGTACTACTGGTCATTATCTGCATACAGTGTGTACTGCTGACCATTATCTGCATACAGTGTACTACTGGTCATTACCTGCATACAGTGTGTACTACTGGTCATTACCTGCATACAGTGTGTACTACTGGTCATTACCTGTATACAGTGTGTATTACTGACCATTACCTGCATACAGTGTGTACTACTGGTCATTACCTGCATACAGTGTGTACTACTGGTCATTACCTGCATACAGTGTGTACTACTGATCATTACCTGCATACAGTGTGTACTAGTGGTCAGTACCTGCATACAGTGTGTACTACTGGTCATTACCTGCATACAGTGTGTACTACTGACCATTACCTGCATACAGTGTGTACTACTGGTCATTGGGGGTGTTTGTTATTGGAAAGAGTAGCTAATACCAAAAATGGAAGAAATACGTTTTATATATTCTAACGTATGAGAAATAGAGAAATGGTGATGTTTGTCAGAAGGGTATAAATGGTGTATTCCAAAGGTTGTATAGAAACCTATGCTATATGTGAGGGATTTATATTAAAGGGACACTGAACCCAATTTTTTAATTTCATGATTCAGATAGAGCATGTCATTTTAAGCAATTTTCTAATTTACTCCTATTATCAATTTTTCTTCGTTCTCTTGCTATCTTTATTTGAAAAATAATGCATCTAAGCTTTTTTTAGGTTCAGACTCTTGACAGCACTTTTTTTATTGGTGGATGAATGTATCCACAAATCAGCAAGGACAACCCAGGTTGTTCACTTAAAATGGGCCGGCATCTAAACTTACATTCTTGCATTTCAAATAACGATACCAAGAGAATGAAGAAAATTTGATAATAGGAGTAAATTAGAAATATGCTTAAAATTTCATGCTCTATCTGAACCCAATTTTTTTTTTTGTGTGTGTGTGATTCAGTGACCCTTTAATTCCAAATGTTCCTTAATATGTGGGCTGGGGTATATCGTGTATTAATATATGTCAACCATATGTAAATAACCAAAATATAAGATATAGAATACACTATGAAATCTTTGAAGGAGAATAATTTATTACTCTAAAAGATAATTTACAAAACAATTGCTGAGCCAAAAAATGCTAAAAACAAAATCTGAATATGTACAGATAAGAACAAGAAGAACATTATTTTAAGTATGTGCAGATAAAAACATAATTTATGTAAGAATTTACCTGATAAATTCACTTATTTCATATTGGCAAGAGTCCATGAGCTAGTGACGTATGGGATATACAATCCTACCAGGAGGGGCAAAGTTTCCCAAACCTCAAAATGCCTATAAATACACCCCTCACCACACCCTTAATTCAGTTTAACGAATAGCCAAATAGTGGGGTGATTAAAATAAGGAGTAAAAAAAGCATAAAAAAGAAGAACTGGAAATATAATTGTGCTTTTATACAAAAATCATAACCACCATAAAAAGGGTGGGCCTCATGGACTCTTGCCAATATGAAAGAAATTAATTTATCAGGTAAGTTCTTACATATTTTATGTTTTCTTTCATGTAATTGGCAAGAGTCCATGAGCTAGTGACGTATGGGATAGAAATACCCAAGATGTGGAAGACCACAGAAGAGTCACTGGAGAGGGAGGAATAAAATAACAGCTATTTCCACTGCAAAAAATTAAATCCACACAAAAAATAAGTCTTTTACATAAATTTTACATACATTACAAGAAAAAAACTTAAATCATAAGCAGAAGAATCAAACTGAGACAGCTGCCTGAAGAACTGTTCTACCAAAGATTGCTTCAGAAGAGGCAAATACATCAAAATGGTAAAATTTAGTAAATGTATGCAAAGAAGACCAAGTTGCTGCTTTGCAAATCTGATCAACTGAAGTGTCATTCTTAAAAGCCCTGATCTAGTAGAATAAGCTGTAATTCTCTGAGGTGGAGACTGACCCACATCTATATTAGCCTTGTGAATCGAAAGCTTTAACCAAGATGCCAAAGAAATGGCAGAGGCTTTCTGACCTTTCCTAGGACCAGAAAAAAACAACAAATAGACTAGAAGTCTTTCTGAAATCTTTAGTAGCTTCGACATAATATTTCAAAGCTCTTACAACATCCAAAGAATGTAAATATCTTTCAAGAGTATTCTTAGGATTAGGACACAAGGAAGTAACAATTTCCCTATTAATGTTGTTAGAATTCACAGCCTTATCTTGATGGAAAATTAGAAAAGGAGACTCACAAGAGAGAGCAGACAATTCAGAAACTCTTCTCGCTGAAGAGATAGCCAAAAGGAACAACACTTTCCAAGAAAGTAGTTTAATATCCAAAGAACATATAGGCTCAAAAGGAGGAGCCTGCAAAGCCTTCAAAACCAAATTAAGACTCCAAGGAGGAGAGATTGATTTAATAACAGGCTTGATATGAACCAAAGCCTGAACAAAACAGTGAATATCAGGAAGCTTAGTAATCTTTCTATGGAACAAAACAGAGAGCAGAGATTTGTCCCTTCAAAGTACTTGCAGACAAACCTTTATCCAAACCATCCTGAAGAAACTGTAAAATTCTAGGAATTCTAAAAGAATGCCAAGAGAATTTGAGAACACCATGAAATATAGGTTTTCCAAACCCGATAATAAATCTTCCTTGAAACAGACTTACAAGCCTGTAGCACAGTATTAATCACTGAGTCAGAGAAACCTCTGACTAAGCATTAAGCGTTCAATTTCCATACCTTCAAATTTAGCAATTTGAGATCCTGATGGGCCCTTGAGACAGAAGGCTTGGTCTTACAGGAAGTGGCCAAGGTTGGCAACTTGACAAAATCCGCAAACCAAAATCTGTGAGGCCATGCTGGTGCTATCAGAAACACATGCGATTGTTCCATTATGATCTTGGAGATCACCCTTGGAAGAAGAACTAGAGGCGGAAAGATGTAAGCAGGTTGGTATGGCCAAGGAACTGCTAATGCATCTACCATCTCCGCCTGGGGATCTCTGGACCTGGAAAGATATCTGGGAAGTTTATTGTTTAGATGGGACACCATGAGATCTATTTCAGGAAGACCCCACATCTGTACAATCTGACAAAATACATCTGAAAGGAGTGACCACTCCCCTGAATGTAAAGTCTGACGGCTGAGATAATCCGCTTCCCAATTGTCTACACCCGGGATATGTATTGCAGAAATTAGACAGGAGTTGAATTCTGCCCAAGAAAGTATTTGAGATACTTCTTTCATCGCTAAAGGACTGTGAGTCCCACCCTGATGATTGACATATGCCACAGTTGGGATATTGTCTGTCTGAAAACGAATGAATGAAGCCTGAAGAGTCCTTAAAATAGCACAGAGTTCTAAAATATTGATTGGTAACCTCACCTCTTGAGGATTTCAAACCCCTTGTGCTGTCAGAGACCCCCAGACAGCTCCCCAACCTGTGAGACTTGCATCTGCTGAAATCACAGTCCAGGAAGGACAAACAAAGGAGGCCCCCTGAACAATAAGGTGATGGTTTAACCACCAAGTCTGAGAGAGTTGAGTGTTGGGATTTAAGATTATCAATATCTGAGTATAATCCTTGCACCATTGATTCAGCATGCAAAGCTGCAGAGGTCTCATATGAAAATGAGCAAAGGGGATCGCGTCTGATGCTGCAGTCATGAGACCTAAAACTTTCATGCACATAGCCACTGAAGGGAATAATCGAGACTGAAGGTTTCGACAGGCAGAAACCAATTCCATTTGTCTCTTATTTGTTAAAGACAAAGTCATGGACACTGAATCTATTTGGAAACCTAAAAAGGTGAACCTTGTCTGAGGCAGGGCCGCCACTAGAAATTTTGGGGCCCCTGACTTAGCCATTGATCAGGGCCCCCCCCCCCTCCTTTGACATGCGCAATTTTTGACCAAGTAACTAAAACGTATATATGCACTTTATTCTTGTCTATTTAAACTTGGAAATGTTGTAAAGGTAGTGACATACACTGAAACACACACACTCACACATAAGGATTCACATATAGACACTCTAGCAAACACGCAAAGAAACTCAGACACAGACACTTAGCACTTGTTTACATTGACCTGACAAGTAATGAGGTAAACTACAGTTTTGTAAAAAAAAAAAAGGAGATTTAGAAAACAAAATATGGAGTTCTGATTATCTTTTTGTAAAGGAAGATGCCAACTAAATGATGACAACAGCATGCAGTGGCTGAAAGGAAGGGACCTTAACTGCCTAAACAATAATTTAAAGGTTAAATGGTAGATTGGTGACTTCCGGAAAGGTCTAATTAGTCTCAAAGTCTGTAGAAAGATGTGAATAATCAGTAGTAAGGTCAAAATGTCCTAAAAAGGAACAGACAATGGACACATACACACAAACTCAAACTTGCACATACACCCAAGGAAACACTGACAGAGACAGCCTCAGAAAACACACAAAGACATACACAAACACACACAGAGACACCCACAGAAAGACATACATACACACCCTCACTGAGACATCCACAGAAAATACACACCCTCACGGAGACATCCACAGAAAACACAGACATACATACATACACACACACACACACAAAACCCCTCACAAAGACATCCACAGAAAACACAGACATACACACCCACCCTCACAGAGGCATCCAGAGAAAATACACAAAGACAAAAACACACCCAACCTCACAGAGAAACACATAGAAAAAGCTCAAAGACATATGCACACACCCTCACAGACATCCACAGAAAATGAACAAAGACATACACACCCACCCTCAGAGATACCAACAGAAAAAAATACATACACACTCATAGAGACACAGACCAAAGCACAAAGACATAAACACAGTCACCCACAGAAACACTCACAGGAGGAAACATGTATGCACCTTGCATCCCCTAAATAAACAGTGTGTGACATGCATGATAAAAAAAAATGCAGAAATTAAGAGATCACTTTTTAAAGAATCATATTTGTAAATGTGCAAACAAAAATAATTCTGTGAATTCAAAATTGTACATTAATGATCTGGGTAGATGGCTAGATGAAGAAAAGTACTTTTAAAAGGTTGACATATGTTTGTTTGATATTTTCCCCAACCAAGAGCACCACTTCAAATACAAATGTTCCCATCTGTCAGCTGTACTTGTGGATTTTGAAAATGCTGTACTCTAAATGGTCTTGGTGGAACCATAAGCTGTGGTACTCATGCCATTAGATCTGGTTAAATGCAGGATTTAAGCTTGTTGGTATGCATTTCAAATTTAAGTCAGCTGTAGAGTAAACTGAACAGTTTTAAGTTAACCTGTCTCATTTCCAACACTGAGCAATCTTAGTCTGAGAGTATAACATGTTATGCAGATGTAAAAATCTTAGATAAAATGCCTCCTTGTATCTGGAAAGTCCTTGCATAAAGGGGCAGTAAACTGGAATGTAATATATATCATTTGTGTATTGAGGAGGAAACATTTCTGCATGGTTTTAAATATAGAATTTCTACAGCATTGTCAAATAATCATAAAAACACTGCTGCTAAAAAATTTATTTTTTGGATCCCTGGCCCCACCATACAACTATTGCCACACTGAAGCTACAATCTTAAATTGCACAAAGAAATAAAAAACATTTGCTAAATAATTCCTACCTCCTCTGCAAAGTGTCACTCTACAAGGTGCCAAGTCTGTCTCACACTGTGCATAGTGGTTTAGTGCACACTCAGAAATCCTCTCAAATGCTAATACTTTACTCCTTGTAATAACATTTCCCATGCTCAATTAGCACTCTGCTGTAGTACCCACTGGTGTCTGCCAACATTTAAAAAAAATTAAAAAATTTTTTTTAGTTCTTGCCTCATGGGGCCCCCCTAGCCCATTGGGCCCCTGACAGGAGTCACCCCTGTCACCCCCTGATGGCGGCCCTGGTCTGAGGAATCAAGAAACTCTTTGGTAAATTGATCCTCCAACCATGTTTTTGAAGAAACAACATGAGTTGATTTGTGTGAGATTCTGCTAAATGAAAAGATTGAGCCAGTACCAAGATATCGTCCAAATAAGGAAACACGCAATACCCTGCTCTCTGATTACAGATGGAAGGAACCTTGGAAAAGATTCTTGGAACAAATTGGGGATGCTTGTCTAGAAAAGATAATTTCAGAAACTGATAGTGGTCTGGATGAATCGGAATGTGAAGATATGCATCCTTTAAGTCTATTGTGGACATATAATGGCCTTAGTGAACAAAAGGCAGAATAGTCCTTATAGTCAACATCTTGAAAGTTGGGACCCTTACAAAGCGATTAAAAAAATTCAGATCCAGAACTGGGACAATGAATAGATTTGAATAAAAACTCAAACCCTGTTCCAGAAGTGGAACTGGTACAATTACCCCTGAAAGCTCCAGATCTGAAACACACTTCAGAAAGGCCTGAACTTTCACAGGATTTGTTGGAATGTGAGAGAGAAAACCTTCTCACAGGAGGTCTTATTCTGAAACCTATTCTATACCCTTGAGAGACAATATTCTGAATCCAATGATTCTGAATGGAACCTGCCCAAACATCTTGATATAATTTCAATCTCCCCCCCCCATCAGTAGAACTGGATTGAGGGCCGCACCTTCATGCAGTTTTGGTTTCTTAAAAGACTTGGATTTATTCCAACTTGAAGATGGCTTCCAATTGGAGACAGAGTCTTTAGGGGAAGGAGTGGTTTTCTGTTTTCTATTCTGACGAAAGGAACGAAACCGATTAGAAGTTCTAGCTTTACCCTTAGATTTTTTTTTATCCTGGTGCAAAAAAACTCCCCCCCCCCCAGTAATAGTGGAAATAATAGAATCCAACTGAGAACCAAACAAATTATTACCTTGGAATGATAGAGATAGTAACCTAGATTTAGATACCATGTCAGCATTCCATGACTTGAGCCATAAAGCTCTACTAGCTAAAAATAGCCAAAAGCATATTTTTAACATTAATATTAATGATATCAAAAATAGCATCACAGAGAAAATGATTAGCATATTGAAGCAAATGAACAATGCTAGACAAATCAGAATTTTTTTCCTGTTGTGCTAAGCTATCCAACCAAAAAGCTGATGCAGCCACAACATCAGCCATAGAAATGGCAGGCCTGAGAATATAGCCAGAATGTAAATAAGCTTTCCTAAGATAAGATTCAATTATCCTATCTAAAGGATCCTTAAAGGAAGTACTATCTTCCATAGGAATAGTAGTACGTTTGGCAAGAGTAGAAGTAGCCCCATCAACCTTAGGACTTTTTCCTAAAACTCTAAATTAGCCACTGGCAAAGGGTACAACCTATTAAAAACAAAACGCGTCAGCCATAGGGTACGTGGATACCCGCACCGTCTACCTTGCTCTGAGGTTTACAGCCTTATCCTGTTTTCCAAGCGGTATTTTAAAACAATAAAGAATTTCTGTTTATCTGTTTCGGTGCTCTCACTCGTTGGTTATTTGAGTACAACCTTTAAAACCTAGAAGAAGGAACAAAAAACATAATTTATGTAAGAACTTACCTGATAAATTCATTTCTTTCATGTAATTAGCAAGAGTCCATGAGCTAGTGACGTATGGGATATACATTCCTACCAGGAGGGGCAAAGTTTCCCAAACCTCAAAATGCCTATAAATACACCCCTCACCACACCCACAAATTAGTTTAACGAATAGCCAAGAAGTGGGGTGACAAGAAAAAAGTGCGAAAGCATATAAAATAAGGAATTGGAATAATTGTGCTTTATACAAAAAAATCATAACCACCACAAAAAGGGTGGGCCTCATGGACTCTTGCTAATATGAAAGAAATTAATTTATCAGGTAAGTTCTTACATAAATTATGTTTTCTTTCATGTAATTAGCAAGAGTCCATGAGCTAGTGACGTATGGGATAATGACTACCCAAGATGTGGATCTTTCCACGCAAGAGTCACTAGAGAGGGAGGGATAAAATAAAGACAGCCAATTCCTGCTGAAAATAATCCACACCCAAAATAAAGTTTAATGAAAACATAAGCAGAAGATTCAAACTGAAACCGCTGCCTGAAGTACTTTTCTACCAAAACTGCTTCAGAAGAAGAAAACACATCAAAATGGTAGAATTTAGTAAAAGTATGCAAAGAGGACCAAGTTGCTGCTTTGCAAATCTGATCAACCGAAGCTTCATTCCTAAACGCCCAGGAAGTAGAAACTGACCTAGTAGAATGAGCTGTAATCCTTTGAGGCGGAGTTTTACCCGACTCGACATAGGCATGATGAATTAAAGATCTCAACCAAGATGCCAAAGAAATGGCAGAAGCTTTCTGGCCTTTTCTAGAACCGGAAAAGATGACAAATAGACTAGAAGACTTTCGGAAAGACTTAGTAGCTTCAACATAATATTTCAAAGCTCTAACAACATCCAAAGAATGCAAAGATTTCTCCTTAGAATTCTTAGGATTAGGACATAATGAAGGAACCACAATTTCTCTACTAATGTTGTTGGAATTCAAAACCTTAGGTAAAAATTCAAAAGAAGTTCGCAACACCGCCTTATCCTGATGAAAAATCAGAAAAGGAGACTCACAAGAAAGAGCAGATAATTCAGAGACTCTTCTGGCAGAAGAGATTGCCAAAAGGAACAAAACTTTCCAAGAAAGTAATTTAATGTCCAATGAATGCATGGGTTCAAAAGGAGGAGCCTGAAGAGCCCCCAGAACCAAATTCAAACTCCAAGGAGGAGAAATTGACTTAATGACAGGTTTTATACGAACCAAAGCTTGTATAAAACAATGAATATCAGGAAGATTAGCAATCTTTCTGTGAAAAAGAACAGAAAGAGCAGAGATTTGTCCTTTCAAGGAACTTGCGGACAAACCTTTATCTAAACCATCCTGAAGAAACTGTAAAATTCTCGGAATTCTAAAAGAATGCCAAGAAAAATGATGAGAAAGACACCAAGAAATATAAGTCTTCCAGACTCTATAATATATCTCTCTAGATACAGATTTACGAGCCTGTAACATAGTATTAATCACAGAGTCAGAGAAACCTCTTTGACCAAGAATCAAGCGTTCAATCTCCATACCTTTAAATTTAAGGATTTGAGATCCTGATGGAAAAAAGGACCTTGCGACAGAAGGTCTGGTCTTAACGGAAAAGTCCACGGTTGGCAAGAGGCCATCCGGACAAGATCCGCATACCAAAACCTGTGAGGCCATGCCGGAGCTACAAGCAGAACAAACGAGCATTCCTTCAGAATCTTGGAGATTACTCTTGGAAGAAGAACTTGAGGCGGAAAGATATAGGCAGGATGATACTTCCAAGGAAGTGATAATGCATCCACTGCCTCCGCCTGAGGATCCCGGGATCTGGACAGATACCTGGGAAGTTTCTTGTTTAGATGAGACGCCATCAGATCTATTTCTGGAAGTTCCCACATTTGAACAATCTGAAGAAAAACCTCTGGGTGAAGAGACCATTCGCCCGGATGCAACGTTTGGCGACTGAGATAATCCGCTTCCCAATTGTCTATACCTGGGATATGAACCGCAGAGATTAGACAGGAGCTGGATTCTGCCCAAACCAGAATTCGAGATACTTCTTTCATAGCCAGAGGACTGTGAGACCCTCCTTGATGATTGATGTATGCCACAGTTGTGACATTGTCTGTCTGAAAACAAATGAACGATTCTCTCTTCAGAAGAGGCCAAGACTGAAGAGCTCTGAAAATTGCACGGAGTTCCAAAATATTGATCGTAATCTCACCTCCTGAGATTCCCAAACTCCTTGTGCCGTCAGAGATCCCCACACAGCTCCCCAACCTGTAAGACTTGCATCTGTTGAAATTACAGTCCAGGTCGGAAGAACAAAAGAAGCCCCCTGAATTAAACGATGGTGATCTGTCCACCACGTCAGAGAGTGTCGTACAATCGGTTTTAAAGATATTAATTGAGATATCTTTGTGCAATCCCTGCACCATTGATTCAGCATACAGAGCTGAAGAGGTCGCATGTGAAAACGAGCAAAGGGGATCGCGTCCGATGCAGCAGTCATAAGACCTAGAATTTCCATGCATAAGGCTACCGAAGGGAATGATTGTGACTGAAGGTTTCGACAAGCTGAAATCAATTTTAGACGTCTCTTTTCTGTCAAAGACAGAGTCATGGACACTGAATCTATCTGGAAACCCAGAAAGGTTACCCTTGTCTGAGGAATCAATGAACTTTTTAGTGAATTGATCCTCCAACCATGATCTTGAAGAAACAACACAAGTCGATTCGTATGAGATTCTGCTAAATGTAAAGACTGAGCAAGTACCAAGATATCGTCCAAATAAGGAAATACCACAATACCCTGTTCTCTGATTACAGACAGAAGGGCACCGAGAACCTTTGTAAAAATTCTTGGAGCTGTAGCTAGGCCAAACGGCAGAGCCACAAACTGGTAATGCTTGTCCAGGAAAGAGAATCTCAGGAACTGATAGTGATCTGGATGAATCGGAATATGCAGATATGCATCCTGTAAATCTATTGTGGACATATAATGCCCTTGCTGAACAAAAGGCAAGATAGTCCTTACAGTTACCATTTTGAATGTTGGTATCCTTACATAACGATTCAATATTTTTAGATCCAGAACTGGTCTGAAGGAATTCTCCTTCTTTGGTACAATGAAGAGATTCAAATAAAACCCCAGCCCCTGTTCCAAAACTGGAACTGGCATAATTACTCCAGCCAACTCTAGATCTGAAACATATTTCAGAAATGCTTGAGCTTTCACTGGATTTACTGGGACACGGGAAAGAAAAAATCTCTTTGCAGGAGGTCTTATCTTGAAACCAATTCTGTACCCTTCTGAAACAATGTTCTGAATCCAAAGATTGTGAACAGAATTGATGCAAATTTCTTTGAAAAAACGTAACCTGCCCCCTACCAGCTGAGCTGGAATGAGGGCCGCACCTTCATGTGGACTTAGAAGCTGGCTTCGCTTTTCTAGAAGGCTTGAATTTATTCCAGACTGGAGATGGTTTCCAAACTGAAACTGCTCCTGAGGATGAAGGATCAGGCTTTTGTTCTTTGTTGAAACGAAAGGAACGAAAACGATTATTAGCCCTGTTTTTACCCTTAGATTTTTTATCCTGTGGTAAAAAAGTTCCTTTCCCACCAGTAACAGTTGAGATAATAGAATCCAACTGAGAACCAAATAATTTGATACCCTGGAAAGAAAGGGAAAGTAGAGTCGATTTAGAAGACATATCAGCATTCCAAGTTTTAAGCCATAAAGCTCTTCTAGCTAAAATAGCTAGAGACATAAACCTGACATCAACTCTGATAATATCAAAAATGGTGTTACAAACTGCTGTTTGCAACTGGCCCTTTAAATGGAAAATTGCCCTGCTTCCCTGGATTTTGGAGAAGCCTATTTGCCAGCCTCCTTCCACATGACTATGGCCCCTGGAAGATTGTGCCCCTGAGGACATATTGACTTTTGTTGGGTGTGTGTGGCCCTTTAAGAACTGTCTGGGGACATATTGTGACTTTGGTGAACAATGCCCCTTTAAGACTATGTCCCCAGACCTGTGAAATGACTTGTCCCTGGCTTTCTCCCACTTGGTTCAGTTTCATTGTGTGCCATTAAGTGCTATGTGACAGACCCTTCGGTCAGAACTACAGAGATAACTTTGTTCAGCTTCAAGAAGCATTCTAAATACAAGTTTGCTGGGATCAGCTCTAATTAAGTTTAGTGATAAAACATTCCCATTGTCTAATCAGACTTCTAGTAGTGATAAGGTGGACTGCATTGTTTTATTGTGTGTAAAATGTTATCTGCTGAAGTAATGTTGTGGCCTGTCAAAGGGAGTGTCTCTCTATCTAATATCAAATGTGTGATGGGGGATTTTATGCCTCCCCCTGAGAGTGTCCTGTTTGCATGTAACCTCAATAAAAAGCAGGCTGTGTGCTCCAGCACATCAGACCTATGTTGACCCTCTAACTTGAAGCTTTGACTCATGTTTGTAGGATACAGCTTATATCACTACAGGGATTGCTATGTTTTTCATACTCCCTTAGCTACAGGGATTGCTACAGAAGGAAGAGGTTCACCTACTGGAGCCTGGTCGTAGGTCCAGGGCGCAGAGCAGACGGCGAGATACCAGTCCAGCAGCGGTGGTTCATAGAGTCTGCATTACTTATGGTGGCTACGCAGTAGTTATAGTGTCCACGGTGCTGCTGCTCCTTTGGTGAGCGCTAGGAGCATCCTTTTCTACGGTCCAACTTCCAGCCAGCCTGGAGGCAACCGTAACATTTGGCGGCAGCGGTGGGATTGGCGTCCTAGCGCAAGGAGCAGCACCACAACAGCACTGGTATCGTAGGAGAGTAATTGAGGGCAACGCTAGCCACTGCGCAGCGTCCCTACCTACAGCAGCATGGAGCTGACAAGACACTGGTCAGAACCCTGTGAAGAGCACCTCAACCTGATCCGTCGATATGAGGGCGCTGATTTCGTTCCAGAGGTAAAGAGGCGGCTAGTCCGATATGGTCCAGACCCTGCACAGGAGGTAGTCAGTCGCCTCATCCGGGAATTGGCTACTGAGAACGAAGCGGCACGAGCCTTTGAGCGCCAACTGTGGAGTTTGAGGGTATGGACACCTGGTCTCTCTCCCCAGCCGCAGCATGTTCCACAGGGAGAGGAGAGCAGCGACCTCCCTCCCCAGCGGCAGTATACTGTGCAGAGGGAAGAGACAACCGGTCTCCTTCCCCAACCCCAACCAGAGATACCAGAGGCAGCAGGCCTCATAGACTGGTCCTGGGAGGACCCCCAGCAGGCAGGTGGAGATGGGACCGCAGTCTCTCTACCGGCCCTACAGGGATGCTGGGCAGGCGGCCCAGATCCCCAGCGACAGACCCAGCTACAGGGAGGGGAGAGCATCGACCTCCCTCCCCAGCCGGAGTGTGCCTTCCAGGGAGAGGAGACAACCGGTCTCTCTCCCCAGCCGCAGCATGTTCCACAGGAAGCGGAGAGCATCGACCTCCCTTCCCAATGGCCGCCAGAGTATCAGGAGGAGGAGGTAAGCCAATCTCCCCCTCCCCAGCTAACTCCTAACTTGGGCCCAGGGTTAACAGTGGAGATGTTAACCCCCACGTTCCCTTTGCCACCGGGCAGGACTATACCCCAATTCCCCCAGCAGAAGAGCTGGCATCAGGACAGAGCGCTGCTGGCCTCTGCCCTACAGACCTTGTCCTTGTTACAGAACTGGCCTGCAAACCCCTCACCCCAGCAGAAGCGCTGGCACCAGGGCAGAGTGCTGCTGGCCTCTGCCCCCCAAGTACCATCAGCTATTTGCCCAGCTGCGCCAGGAAGGCCGAGGATGCTACACTTTCATCCTACAACCTGGAACTTACAGGCCAGTACTACGTATTGTGGGGGGGCTACTTTGCTGCTAACGATTATTTGTGGGTGGGTTGCGAGACTAACTTAGGCACTGACCGGCAGAAGGTCAGGTGCCTGGTTAGTCTCCCTCCAAAAGGGGAGATATGTTACAAACTGCTGTTTGTAACTGGCCCTTTAAATGGAAAATTGCCCTGCTTCCCTGGATTTTGGAGAAGCCTATTTGCCAGCCTCCTTCCACATGACTATGGCCCCTGGAAGATTGTGCCCTGAGGATGTATTGACTTTTGTTGGGTGTGTGTGGCCCTTTAAGAACTGTCTGGGGACATATTGTGACTTTGGTGAACAATGCCCCTTTAAGACTATGTCCCCAGACCTGTGAAATGACTTGTCCCTGGCTTTCTCCCACTTGGTTCAGTTTCATTGTGTGCCATTAAGTGCTATGTGACAGACCCTTCGGTCAGAACTACAGAGATAACTTTGTTCAGCTTCAAGAAGCATTCTAAATACAAGTTTGCTGGGATCAGCTCTAATTAAGTTTAGTGATAAAACATTCCCATTGTCTAATCAGACTTCTAGTAGTGATAAGGTGGACTGCATTGTTTTATTGTGTGTAAAATGTTATCTGCTGAAGTAATGTTGTGGCCTGTCAAAGGGAGTGTCTCTCTATCTAATATCAAATGTGTGATGGGGGATTTTATGCCTCCCCCTGAGAGTGTCCTGTTTGCATGTAACCTCAATAAAAAGCAGGCTGTGTGCTCCAGCACATCAGACCTATGTTGACCCTCTAACTTGAAGCTTTGACTCATGTTTGTAGGATACAGCTTATATCACTACAGGGATTGCTATGTTTTTCATACTCCCTTAGCTACAGGGATTGCTACAGAAGGAAGAGGTTCACCTACTGGAGCCTGGTCGTAGGTCCAGGGCGCAGAGCAGATGGCGAGATACCAGTCCAGCAGCGGTGGTTCATAGAGTCTGCATTACTTATGGTGGCTACGCAGTAGTTATAGTGTCCACGGTGCTGCTGCTCCTTTGGTGAGCGCTAGGAGCATCCTTTTCTACGGTCCAACTTCCAGCCAGCCTGGAGGCAACCGTAACAAATGGCATCACAGATAAAATTATTAGCATGTTGAAGAAGAATAATAATATTATGAGAATCATGATCTGTTACTTGTTGCGCTAAAGTTTCCAACCAAAAAGTTGAAGCTGCAGCAACATCAGCCAATGATATAGCAGGTCTAAGAAGATTACCTGAACACAGATAAGCTTTTCTTAGAAAGGATTCAATTTTCCTATCTAAAGGATCCTTAAACGATGTACCATCTGCCGTAGGAATAGTAGTACGTTTAGCAAAGGGTAGAAATAGCCCCATCAACTTTAGGGATTTTGTCCCAAAATTCTAATCTGTCAGACGGCACAGGATATAATTGCTTAAAACTTTTAGAAGGAGTAAATGAATTACCCAAATTATTCCATTCTCTGGAAATTACTTCAGAAATAGCACCAGGAACAGGAAAAACTTCTGGAATAACCACAGGAGATTTAAAGACCTTATCTAAACGTTTAGATTTAGTATCAAGAGGACCAGAATCCTCAATTTCTAAAGCAATTAGTACTTCTTTAAGTAAAGAACGAATAAATTCCATTTTAAATAAATATGAAGATTTATCAGCATAAACCTCTGAGACAGAATCCTCTGAACCAGAAGAACCATTATCAGAATCAGAATGATGATGTACATTTAAAAATTCATCTGTATAAAGAGAAGTTTTAAAAGATTTTTTATGTTTACTAGAAGGAGGAATAACAGACATAGCCTTCTTGATGGATTCAGAAACAAAATCTCTTATGTTATCAGGAACACTCTGAACATTAGATGTTGATGGAACTGCAACAGGTAATGGTACTTTACTAAAGGAAATATTATCTGCATTAACAAGTTTGTCATGACATTCATTACAAACAACAGCTGGAGGAACAGCTACCAAAAGTTTACAGCAGATACACTTAGCTTTGGTAGTTCCAGCACCAGACAGCGATTTTCCTGAAGTATCTTCTGACTCAGATGCAACGTGAGACATCTTGCAATATGTAAGAGAAAAAACAACATATAAAGCAAAATTGATCAAATTCCTTAAATGACAGTTTCAGGAATGGGAAAAAAGCCAAGGAACAAGCTTCTAGCAACCAGAAACAATGAAAAATGAGACTTAAATAATGTGGAGACAAAAGCGACGCCCATATTTTTTTAGCGCCAAATAAGACGCCCACATTATTTGGCGCCTAAATGCTTTTGGCGCCAAAAATGACGCCACATCCGGAACGCCGACATTTTTGGCGCAAAAGAACGTCAAAAAATGACGCAACTTCCGGCGACACGTATGACGCCGGAAACAGAAAAGATTTTTTGCGCCAAAAAAGTCCGCGCCAAGAATGACGCAATAAAATGAAGCATTTTCAGCCCCCGCGAGCCTAACAGCCCACAGGGAAAAAAAGTCAAATTTTTTAAGGTAAGAAAAATGATTGATTCAAATGCATTATCCCAAATATGAAACTGACTGTCTGAAAATAAGGAACGTTGAACATCCTGAGTCAAGGCAAATAAATGTTTGAATACATATATTTAGAACTTTATAAATAAAGTGCCCAACCATAGCTTAGAGTGTCACAGAAAATAAGACTTACTTACCCCAGGACACTCATCTACATATAGCAGATAGCCAAACCAGTACTGAAACGAGAATCAGCAGAGGTAATGGTATATATATGAGAGTATATCGTCGATCTGAAAAGGGAGGTAAGAGATGAATCTCTACGACCGATAACAGAGAACCTATGAAATAGACCCCGTAGAAGGAGATCATTGAATTCAAACAGGCAATACTCTCCTCACATCCCTCTGACATTCACTGCACGCTGAGAGGAAAACCGGGCTCCAACCTGCTGCGGAGCGCATATCAACGTAGAATCTAGCACAAACTTACTTCACCACCTCCATAGGAGGCAAAGTTTGTAAAACTGATTTGTGGGTGTGGTGAGGGGTGTATTTATAGGCATTTTGAGGTTTGGGAAACTTTGCCCCTCCTGGTAGGAATGTATATCCCATACGTCACTAGCTCATGGACTCTTGCTAATTACATGAAAGAAAAAAGTACCAGGCTTAGACTATTCCTTAGCAATCACATCAGAAATAGCATCAGGAACAGGAAAAACCTCAGGAGTAATCACAGGAGGTTTATAAACAGAATTTAAAAGTTTACTGGATTTGTTATCAAGAGGACCAGACTCCTCAATATCCAAAGTAATCAATACTTCTTTCAACAAAGAACGAATATACTCAATCTTAAAAAGATAAGTTGATTTATCAATGTCAATGTCTGAAGCAGAATTTTCTGAGTCAGAGAGATCCTCATTAGAAGTAGATATATCAGTATGTTGTCGGTCATTACAAAATTCATCAGTATCATGAGAAGTTTTAAAAGACCTTTTACGTTTATTTGAAGGTGGTATAGCAGCCATAGCCTTCTGTATTGCATCAGCAATATAATTTTTCGTATAAACAGGGATATCATGTACATTAGATGTTGAAGGAACAACAGATACTGTACTAGCACAAATAGAAACCTTTTCTGCGTGCAAAAGCTTATCATGACAACTGTTACATACTACTTCCGGAGATCTAATCTCAGCTAGCTTACAACAGATACACTTAGCTTTGGTAGAACTGTGTTCATGCAGCAGGGTTCCTACAGCAGCTTCTGAGACAGGATCAGATTGTGACATCATGTAAAAGAAAAAAATAACATTTATCAACAAAATATCTTATTTCCTCATATAGCAGTTTCAGGAATGCAAATAGCATAGCCCTTTGAGCATAAAGAAGGCAAGGCGCATATAAGAAGTGGGGTAAAATAAAAATAAAAATGTTTGGTGCCAAGTATGACACACGATGCAAAAGAAAGTATAAAACATTTTTTGGCACCAACAAACATCCGGAAATGACACAACTCACATCATAACAGACGCAACTCCGCGCCAAACAACCTGGCGTCAACTAAGACGTAGGAAATTACAAACTTGCATCATCATAGACGCATATTCGCCCGCAAATTTTAAAGAAACAAGTCAAATTGGGGAAAAAAACTAAACCCCAGGTAAGAAAATATTTAAAAAAAAAAAAAAAACTTCCTAAAACATGATCCCCCATACTGAAACTGCTAGACTGCAAAGGGAAATACACATAGACCTGACTCATGGCAAATATAAGTAAAATACATATATTTAGAACTTTATATAAATACATAAAGTGCCAACCATAGCTGAGAGCGTCTTAAATAATGATACATACTTACCGAAAGACACCCATCCAATATAGCAGATAGTTTTCAGTACAGGTTTGGCTATCAGCAGAGGTAATGGTATATAAGAGTATATCATCGATCTGAAAAGGGAGGTAGGAGATGAATCCCTACGACTGATAACAGAGAACCCTTGAAAAGATTTCCTATGAAACTATAAAAATCAATAGGCGATACTCTCTTCACATCCCTCTGACAAACACTGTACTCTGAGAGGAACTGGGCTTCAAAATGCTTAGAAGCGCTCATCATAGAAGAAATCATAAAAATCAAGCACAAACTTACTTCACCATCTCCATAGGATGCAAAGTTTGTAAAACTGAATTGTGGGTGTGGTGAGGGGGTATTTATAGGCATTTTGAGGTTTGGGAAACTTTGCCCGTCCTGGTAGAATTGTATATCCCATACGTCACTAGCTCATGGACTCTTGCCAATTACACAATTAGTGGTGGTTTTCATTAATTCATACAATCGCATTTGAACAAATGGTGTTAGTACAATGGTATTAGAACAAATTCATGGGAAAATTTCCATTATCAGTATTTCATACACAAGTATATAGGTAGTATTTCATACAATGGTATATTAATATGAATCTATATTAATATTAATCTTTGAACAGATTTGCGGCACAGCTATGGGCACCAAATTTGCCCCTAGCTACGCAAATCTGTTCATGGGACTATGGGAATCTCACTTTTTGGAAACAATTCCCTTCAAAAACAACTTCATAATTTATAAAAGGTATATAGACAACCTTTTCTTTATATGGCAAGGTCTAGAATTTGAACGCCTTAAATGTATAGAACAAATGAACATAAATCCACTCAACCTAAAATTCCCTGCAGAATTTAGTACTAAAATAGTCCACTATTTAGATATTGAAATAAGTATTGCAAATAATGAATTAACAACCAAAACATACTTTAAATAGGTGGACTCCAATAATTTCATCCTCGAGACTAGTTGCCCTCTGCATAGATGGAAACACAGATAATACAGAAGTACAAGCTATGCAAGATGTTAACAAACAATATCTATGTACAAGGTTAAATACTCCCCTCTGTTTGTACCGCTGCCGTCTATCAGTCTCTCCCAAAATGAGACTGTGGTAATTGTAATGGTTTGTGGTATAGAGGCGCAGGTGTTTTCTTGATTATGCTCCAAAATTGCCTGAGAATGAGAGGACTTTATTTCTGTGTGTGTAGCTCAACACCATATAATTGTGCAGTATACTTACTCTGAAAAATTCAGAGTCCAGCTTCTTCTTTGTAAGTTAGTCTGAATGATAATGTATCCCCCAATCCACTGTAACTGTGCATACAAAGTGTCGTACTTCAAAAAGCAGTATGTGACTGTTGCAAAAATGTGCAGTATACTTACTCCGATAAAAACGGAATCCGGCTCCCTATACAGCACTCCCGCTTGTGTGGTTGGTAGAAATCCAAAAAGGCAGCAAGCAAAAGTTTCGTAAAATTACAAATTTATTTTAAAATGTCACTATTGACAGAAAAGATAAAAGCTCATAGTAAGAGGCTCTTACTATGGCATAATCAAGAAAACACCTGCGCCTCTATACCACAAACCATAGATGGAAACACAACATCCCAAAAGGGCAATTCCTTAGACTAAAATAAAATTGCAAAAATGAGACGGACTACGTATCCCAATCCGCTGTTCTGAAAGAAAAATTCCTAGAGAGGGGCTACAAAGAGGAACACATAGAAACAGAAAGGAAAATCATACAACTAGAGAGAACAAATATTCTACAATATAAATAAAAAAATAGGAATAATTCAGTTACAAACTATTTATTCCATGTATCACCGAATTCAGTGAGGATAGAAAAAAACTAGAAAACATAATCAAAAAACATTGGACACATATAAAGACAGACCCCCATTTAGGACAACACCTTCCCCAAACCGCGAAATTTGTCTATAGAAAAACCAAAAATATAAAGTATCTTAGCTCCCACCATGAAGAATAACTATAAAACAAACAAAAAGGAGTGCTTGGGGATGAACTACAAGGCTTCTACCCATGTGGTATCTGCAAGGCCTGTAGACATGCCAAAAAACAACAACTTTTAGATCAAACAAATAAGGAATACAGACTAAAAGAATCCATAAGATGTATGGATAAAAACATTTTCTACTTTAATAGACAGCAAAAAATATGTGGAAAACAATACACAGGGGAGACTGAAAGAATTAGAGAGCACATTCTCTCAATAGAGCATTCAGATGAAGAGAGGAACAAAGATCTACCGTTCCAAAACACTTTAAAGAATGTTCTAACAGTAATCTTAAACTCTTTAGTTTCACAGCAATAGCTAAAGTAAGACCAAACAGAAGGGGAGGAAACCATTCTAGCACACTCCTCAAAAAAGAAGCGCAATGGATCTTCAAGCTCTGGACACTAAGACCCAAAGGCCTAAATATTGATTTCAGCCTTAACTGCTAAAAGACAGATCTATATAAAAAAATAGAAGAGCTTTGTTTTAAATATAACACTCATATTATACCTGAAGTAAATAAATTAGTAGGTTGCACCTGATACCTAGGTGTTCTACATAGTCCCACATCTCATCTTTACAGATTTTATATATACTGAATTTAAGAATAAGCCAATTATGGATATTGTAAACTTTGACATATTGTGTACAAATTTGGCTGCATAAATAACCAATTGAGGCCATATGAATGAGATTGCAAAATGCCCAACCTATGAGCAGACAGTAAATTTATTACTAGTATTATACACTCCTGAACTGTCCAATAATGGCCACAACGAACCTAATATGCTTTTTCGTATATTACATCGTATATTATTCGTGTAAACAAGATTATGAGTTCTAATCAGCATGGTTTTATGAGAAATAGATCATGTCAAACTAATCTAACTGGATTCTATGAGGAAGTAAGTAAAAATATAGATAAAGGGGAATCAGTTGATGTGATATACTTAGATTTTGCAAAGGCATTTGATACAGTGCCACATGAGAGATTAATGTACAAAATTAAGGGACTGGGAATAGCTGAAATGGATAAATAACTGGATAAAAGATAGGGAGCAATGAGTAGTAGTAAATGGATATTACTCAGATTGGACAAAGGAACTCAGTGGAGTCCCCCAGGGATCAGTACTTGACCCTGTTCTTTTTAATATTTTTATAAATGATTTGGAGCAAGGATTAAATAGCGACATCTCTATTTTTGCAGATGATACTAAGTTAAGTAAGATCATTAGGTCAAAGCAGGATGAACTTTCATTACAAAGGGATCTGCAAAAATTAGAAGTATGGGCAGGTAAATGGAAAATGAGATTTAATACAGGAAAATGCAAGGTTCTACATTTTGGAAGTAAAAATAAGCAGGCAACGTATTATTTAAATGGGACAAGACTTAGCCAAACAGAGGAGGGATTTGGGGGTAGTAATATATAACAAGCTAAAGATTGGTGCACAATGCAGGGCAGTGGATTCAAAGGCTAATAAGATACTAGCATGTATTAAAAGAGGCATTGATTCAAGGGAGGAAAGCATAATTCTGTCATTATATAAAGCCCTGGTAAAACCTCACCTTGAGTATGGAGTGCAGTTCTGGGGACCAATCGTAAAAAAAAGATATTACAGAACTTGAAAAAGTTCAGAGAAGGGCCACAAAGCTAATAAGGGGATTGGAGAATTTAAGCTATGCGGAGATGCTAGCCAAACTGAGGCCTAGATTTGGAGTTCGGCGGTAAAAGGGCTGTTAACGCTCCGCGGGCTTTTTTCTGGCCGCACCATAAAATTAACTCTGGTATCGAGAGTTCAAACAAATGCTGCGTTAGGCTCCAAAAAAGGAGCGTAGAGCATTTTTACCGCAAAAGCAACTCTCGATACCAGAGTTGCTTACGGACGCGGCCGGCCTCAAAAACGTGCTCGTGCACGATTCCCCCATAGGAAACAATGGGGCTGTTTGAGCTGAAAAAAAACCTAACACCTGCAAAAAAGCAGCGTTCAGCTCCTAACGCAGCCCCATTGTTTGCTATGGGGAAACACTTCCTACGTCTGCACCTAACACTCTAACATGTACCCCGAGTCTAAACACCCCTAGCCTTACACTTATTAACCCCTAATCTGCCGCCCCCGCTATCGCTGACCCCTGCATATTTTTTTAAACCCCTAATCTGCCGCTCCGTAAACCGCCGCCACCTACGTTATCCCTATGTACCCCTAATCTGCTACCCCTAACACCGCCGACCCCTATATTATATTTATTAACCCCTAACCTGCCCCCCACAACGTCGCCGACACCTGCCTACACTTATTAACCCCTAATCTGCCGAGCGGACCTGAGCGCTACTATAATAAAGTTATTAACCCCTAATCCGCCTCACTAACCCTATCATAAATAGTATTAACCCCTAATCTGCCCTCCCTAACATCGCCGACACCTAACTTCAATTATTAACCCCTAATCTTCCGATCGGAGCTCACCACTATTCTAATAAATGGATTAACCCCTAAAGCTAAGTCTAACCCTAACACTAACACCCCCCTAAGTTAAATATAATATTTATCTAACGAAATAAATTAACTCTTATTAAATAACTTATTCCTATTTAAAGCTAAATACTTACCTGTAAAATAAATCCTAATATAGCTACAATATAAATTATAATTATATTATAGCTATTTTAGGATTAATATTTATTTTACAGGCAACTTTGTAATTATTTTAACCAGGTACAATAGCTATTAAATAGTTAAGAACTATTTAATAGTTACCTAGTTAAAATAATAACAAATTTACCTGTAAAATAAATCCTAACCTAAGTTATAATTAAACCTAACACTACCCTATCAATAAAATAATTAAATAAACTACCTACAATTACCTACAATTAACCTAACACTACACTATCAATAAATTAATTAAACACAATTCCTACAAATAAATACAATTAAATAAACTAGCTAAAGTACAAAAAATAAAAAAGAACTAAGTTACAGAAAATAACAAAATATTTACAAACATAAGAAAAATATTACAACAATTTTAAACTAATTACACCTACTCTAAGCCCCCTAATAAAATAACAAAGCCCCCCAAAATAAAAAATTCCCTACCCTATTCTAAATTAAAAAAGTTACAAGCTCTTTTACCTTACCAGCCCTGAACAGGGCCCTTTGCGGGGCATGCCCCAAGAATTTCAGCTCTTTTGCCTGTAAAAAAAAACATACAATACCCCCCCCCAACATTACAACCCACCACCCACATACCCCTAATCTAACCCAAACCCCCCTTAAATAAACCTAACACTAAGCCCCTGAAGATCTTCCTACCTTGTCTTCACCATCCAGGTATCACCGATCCGTCCTGGCTCCAAGATCTTCATCCAACCCAAGCGGGGGTTGGCGATCCATAATCCGGTCCAGAAGAGGCTCCAAAGTCTTCCTCCTATCCGGCAAGAAGAGGACATCCGGACCGGCAAACATCTTCTCCAAGCGGCATCTTCGATCTTCTTCCATCCGGAGCGAAGCGGCAGGATCCTGAAGACCTCCAGCGCGGAACATCCATCCGGACCGACGACTGAACGACGAATGACTGTTCCTTTAAGGGACGTCATCCAAGATGGCGTCCCTCGAATTCCGATTGGCTGATAGGATTCTATCAGCCAATCGGAATTAAGGTAGGAATTTTCTGATTGGCTGATGGAATCAGCCAATCAGAATCAAGTTCAATCCGATTGGCTGATCCAATCAGCCAATCAGATTGAGCTCGCATTCTATTGGCTGTTCCGATCAGCCAATAGAATGCGAGCTCAATCTGATTGGCTGATTGGATCGGCCAATCGGATTGAACTAGATTCTGATTGGCTGATTCCATCAGCCAATCAGAAAATTCCTACCTTAATTCCGATTGGCTGATAGGATTCTATCAGCCAATCGGAATTCGAGGGACGCCATCTTGGATGACGTCCCTTAAAGGAACAGTCATTCGTCGTTCAGTCGTCGGTCCGGATGGATGTTCCGCGCTGGAGGTCTTCAGGATCCTGCCGCTTCGCTCCGGATGGAAGAAGATCGAAGATGCCGCTTGGAGAAGATGTTTGCCGGTCCGGATGTCCTCTTCTTGCCGGATAGGAGGAAGACTTTGGAGCCTCTTCTGGACCGGATTATGGATTGCCAACCCCCGCTTGGGTTGGATGAAGATCTTGGAGCCAGGACGGATCGGTGATACCTGGATGGTGAAGACAAGGTAGGAAGATCTTCAGGGGCTTAGTGTTAGGTTTATTTAAGGGGGGTTTGGGTTAGATTAGGGGTATGTGGGTGGTGGGTTGTAATGTTGGGGGGGGTATTGTATGTTTTTTTTTACAGGCAAAAGAGCTGAAATTCTTGGGGCATGCCCCGCAAAGGGCCCTGTTCAGGGCTGGTAAGGTAAAAGAGCTTGTAACTTTTTTAATTTAGAATAGGGTAGGGAATTTTTTATTTTGGGGGGCTTTGTTATTTTATTAGGGGGCTTAGAGTAGGTGTAATTAGTTTAAAATTGTTGTAATATTTTTATTATGTTTGTAAATATTTTTTTATTTTCTGTAACTTAGTTCTTTTTTATTTTTTGTACTTTAGCTAGTTTATTTAATTGTATTTATTTGTAGGAATTGTGTTTAATTAATTTATTGATAGTGTAGTGTTAGGTTAATTGTAGGTAATTGTAGGTAGTTTATTTAATTATTTTATTGATAGGGTAGTGTTAGGTTTAATTATAACTTAGGTTAGGATTTATTTTACAGGTAAATTTGTTATTATTTTAACTAGGTAACTATTAAATAGTTCTTAACTATTTAATAGCTATTTTACCTGGTTAAAATAATAACAAAGTTGCATGTAAAATAAATATTAATCCTAAAATAGCTATAATATAATTATAATTTATATTGTAGCTATATTATGATTTATTTTACAGGTAAGTATTTAGCTTTAAATAGGAATAATTTATTTAATAAGAGTTAATTTATTTCGTTAGATAAAAATTATATTTAATTTAGGGGGGTGTTAGTGTTAGGGTTAGACTTAGCTTTAGGGGTTAATACATTTATTAGAATAGCGGTGAGCTCCGGTCGGCAGATTAGGGGTTAATAATTGAAGTTAGGTGTCGGCGATGTTAGGGAGGGCAGATTAGGGGTTAATACTATTTATGATAGGGTTAGTGAGGCGGATTAGGGGTTAATACATTTATTATAGTAGCGCTCAGGTCCGCTCGGCAGATTAGGGGTTAATAAGTGTAGGCAGGTGTCGGCGACGTTGAGGGGGGCAGATTAGGGGTTAATAAATATAATATAGGGGTCGGTGATGTTAGGGCAGCAGATTAGGGGTACATAGGGATAACGTAGGTGGCGGCGATTTGCGGTCGGAAGATTAGGGGTTAATTATTTTAAGTAGCTGGCGGCGACGTTGTGGGGGGCAAGTTAGGGGTTAATAAATGTAATACAGGGGTCGGAGGGGTTAGGGGCAGCAGATTAGGGGTACATAAGTATAATGTAGGTGGCGGTCGGCAGATTAGGGGTTAAAAATTTTAATCGAGTGGCGGCGGTGTGGGGGGACCTCGGTTTAGGGGTACATAGGTAGTTTATGGGTGTTAGTGTACTTTAGGGTACAGTAGTTAAGAGCTTTATAAACCGGCGTTAGCCCAGAAAGCTCTTAACTCCTGCTATTTTCAGGCGGCTGGAATCTTGTCGTTAGAGCTCTAACGCTCACTTCAGAAACGACTCTAAATACCAGTGTTAGAAAGATCCCATTGAAAATATAGGCTACGCAAATGGCGTAGGGGGATCTGCGGTATGGAAAAGTCGTGGCTGAAAAGTGAGCGTTAGACCCTTTAATCACTGACTCCAAGCGGGCGGCCAAAACCAGCGTTAGGAGCCTCTAACGCTGGTTTTGACGGCTACCGCCGAACTCCAAATCTAGGCCTGAGTCTGTTTTTCTTAGAAATGAGGCGCTTGAGAGGTGACATGATTACTTTATATAAATATATTCAAGGCCCATATACAGAGATGGCAGAAGCTCTGTTTATTCCAAGAAAATTGTTTCTGATAAGAGGTCACAATTTAAGGTTGGAGGAAAGAAGATTTAATCTCCTGCAACAGAAACTTTTTTTCACTATAAGAGCAATAAAATTGTGGAACTAATTACCAAAGGAGGTAGTGAATGCCAATACCCTATATACATTTAAAAATTGTTTGGATACATTTCTGTCTATAAACAAAATTCATAGATATGATTGCTAGTATTAAATGGGTCACCTTTTAGTGGGGTTATTTAAGCTTAACTGGAGCTTGTAAGTATTTTAGATTTGTATAGGTTGAACTTGATGGACTTCGGTCTTTTTTCAACCTCATCTGTTACTATGTTACTAAGTTACATGTTATGTACATAACGAATCCATGAACAAGCAATACGTATATATGTGTATCCCACATTAAGATATTGTCATAAGTCCCATTATTTCAGAAATACATGCACGCTACATAAGATAACAAATGTGGCAGAATAATTATGCAACATTGCATGAGTAATACACATAGCACAAAAAATGTTCAAACCTTTGAGTAGATAGGATAAGATCAATCATTGTATATTACATTACCAATAATGAGCTAAATTCAATCTATATTCTGAGATATGCTTATTTCATACTACCGTTTATTATGTCCCTCTATTTTTAGATCCCTTACTTTGGGCATCAATAAGGAGGATTTCAAATGCAAATATGCTGTGTAAAATGGGACTATGGACTCAATTGCTCATAAATATTTGAGCACTGAACGTTCAATATTTAATACCCTAAGCATTCAAAAACCTAACCCCGCTCTGTGGAATTTAATGTTGAGCTACTAATAAAGATCTGCCCTAATACAAATATGTTACGCAAAGGAAATATGAGAGTACAACATGTGCCAAACCACAATGTGCAAATAAATTGTAAAAACATTACAAAGATAACGTTACACAAAGAACGATGTAAATAAGACACTTGAAACAACTGCAAATTGCCAACGAATGATCAATGCATCCTGAAAACATTTAATGATAATTGAACCAATCAAATAAAGACTACTTATATCTCATTAGATCCTTGACCTGGATATGCTTGAGAAAGGCTGGCAAACAGCCGAAACGCGTTGCATAATCCAGTAACCAGAGAGAGATAAGTCCACGGGTACAACACTAGCCACAAAGACCATCCAGACTGATAAGAAGATCTAAAGACGACGTTTCTTTTTTCCTACCACACACACATCTCGAAACTCCCAAGGGAGAAAAAAAAACACTAAAAGTTAGGATGCGGTAAAGCCGCAGCAGCCGCAAACCTCACAGTGATATCACAGAGGTAAAAGGAATAGCAGGCGGACTAGTGGCCCTGAAGACTCTCGCCTAAATATACCAGATTGCAGCAATATCGGAGTACTCCATAGATCAAGGATAATACAGTCAGAAAGAGGTTCTTTGCATAATAATGCCACACGGCATATAAAAATCCTCATTACAATTATATTTGCACACCTTGTATACGTTTATAAAAACAATACCCACACTTTAAAATAACTCCACGCAAAAATATATTTGTGCAGGATTTAAGTATATAACAAACGCCAATATATACTTAAAGTGAAGGCAAACTTTGATGAATGAAAGCCCGTTTTTAAAAAATACTATTCAAAACAGGGGCACTTTCATTCATCAAAGTTTACAGAGCAGCCGTTTTGATTAAAAACTTCTCTTCTTTGCACATCCAGAGCAGCTTCCCCCACCCAGAGATCCTCTCTTCACACGTCATCAATGACTAATCCAGCTTCCTCCAATCGCAGCTTTCCCTCCAGGGTAGTCATTGCCTGAGGCCATGCCGTGATTGGAGGAAGCCGGATTAGTCATTGATGACGTGTGAAGAGAGGATCCCCGGGTAGGGGAAGCTGCTCTGGCTGTGAAAAAAACAAAGGTAAGTTTTTAATCAAAACGGCTGCCTTCTAAACTTTGATGAATGAAAGTGCCCCTGTTTTTAATAGTATTTAATAAAAACTGGATTCATTCACCAAAGTTTACCTTCACTTTAAAAGGGTACACGCTTAATACAGCTGCCACAGTTTAAAGGATCCACATCTTTTTCTATTCTATTTTTTTAAGCACTTCTTTTTTAAACCTCCAGTTTCATCACCAAACACATTCAGGTTGGCCAACCTTTTAGCACAGTATTTAAAGGGACACTGAACCCAATGTTTTTCTTTCATGATTCAGATAGAGCATCACATTTTAAGCAACTTTCTAATTTACTCCTATTATCAATTTTTCTTCATTCTCTTTCTATCTTTATTTAAAAAGCAGGAATGTGATTAATAGGAGCCGGCCCATTTTTGGTTGAGAACCTGGGTTATGCTTGATTATTGGTGGGTAAATGTAAGCCTCCAATAAGCAAGCGCTATCCATGGTGCTGAACCTAAAATGGGCTGGCTGCTAAGATTTACATTCCTACTTTTAAAATAAAGATACCAAGAGAACAAAGAAAAATGTATAATAGAAGTAAATTAGAAAATTGCTTAAAATGTCATGCTCTATCTGAATCATGAAAGAAAAAATTTGGGTTTAGTGTCCCTTTAACGATTGATGAAACAAACTATTATATGAACTGATATATTTCTGTAACAATTACTATCAATCAGCTAGATTACGAGTTTTGTGGTAAGAGCTGCTCCGTACTAACTTGCAAGTTATTGTCACCGCTCAACTCCCTACAGCTCTGGTATTACAGGTTTACAAAAAACCGGCGTTAGCGGGCAATATTGCTGGGTAAAGCAAAATTGAGCTCCATACCACACTCCAATACCAGCGCTGCGGGGAGCTGGTTCTACATGCTCGTGCACGATTTCCTCATAGACATCAATGGGGAGAGTCGGCTGAAAAAAAGCATAACACCTGCAATAAAGCAGCGTAAAGCTCCGTAACGCAGCCCCATTGATTCCTATGGGGAAACAAAATTTATGTTTACACCTAACACCCTAACATGAACCCTGAGTCTAAACAACCCTAATCTTACACTTATTAACCCCTAATCTGCCGCCCCATACATCGCTGACACCTACATTATATTTATTAACCCATAGTCTGCCGCTCCGGACATCGCCAACACCTACAGTACACTTATTAACCCCTAATCTGCCAACCCCCCGACATTGCCGACACCTACATTACACTTATTAACCCCTAATCTGCCGCTCCCACTTTGGCTGCCACCTACATTACATTTATTAACACCTAATCTGCTGCCCCCAATGTTGCCGCCACCTACATTACAGTTATTAACCCCTAATCTGCCGCCCCCGACATCGCCTCCACCTACCTACACTTATTAACCCCTAATCTGCCGCCCCCAACGTCGCAGCCACTATACTAGGTATTAAGGTATTAACCCCTAAACCTAACACCCACTAACTAATGTAAATAAAATAAATCTAAATAAAACCTACTATTAATAACTAAATAATTCCTATTTAAAACTAAATACTTACCTGTAAAATAAACCCTAAGCTAGCTACAATATAACTAATAATTTTATTGTAGCTAGCTTAGGTTTTATTTCACAGGCAACTTTGTATTTATTTTAACTATGTAAACTAGTTAGTAAATAGTTATTGAGGCCAATTTATTAAAGGTTTTGCGGACCGGATTCGACAGTGCGGATCAGGTCCGCAAGACCTCGCTAAATGCGAAGAGCAATACACTCTCCGTATTCAGCTTTGCACCAGCAGCTCACAAGACCTGCTGGTGCAACGCCGCCCCCTGCAGACTCGCGGCCGCAAGCAGGGAGGTGTCAATCAACTTGATAGGGTTGAATTCCGGCGATTCCTGTCCGCCTCATCAGAGCAGGCCGACACGGTTATGGACTCGCCAGAAACACGGCCCTTCAAGCTCCATACGGAGCTTGATAAATGGGCCTCATTAACTATTTACTAGCTACCTAGTTAAAATAAATACAAATGTACCTGTAAAATAAAACCTAACCTGAGTTACACTAACACCTAACCTTACACTACAATTAAATCAATTACATTTATTAAATACAATGAACTAAATTACAAAAATAAACTAACACTAAATTACACAAAATAAAAAACTAATTATCAAATATTTAAACTAATTACACCTAATCTAATAGCCCTATCAAAATAAAAAAGCCCCCCCAGAATAAAAAAAAACCCTAGCCTACAATGAACTACCAATGGCCCTTAAAAGGGCCTTTTGCGGGGCATTGCCCCAAAGAAATCAGCTCTTTTACTTGTAAAAAAAAATACAAACACTCCCCCCCCAACAGTAAAACCCACCACCCAGCCAACCAAACCCCCCAAATAAAATCCTAACTAAAAAAAACCTAAGCACCCCATTGCCCTGAAAAAGGCATTTGTATGGGCATTGCCCTTAAAAGGGCATTAGCTCTTTTTCCTTACCCAAAACCCTAAGCTAAAAATAAAACCCACCCAATAAACCCTTAAAAAAACCTAACACTAACCCCCGAAGATCCACTTACAGTTTTTGAAGACCCGACATCCATCCTCAACAAAGCGGCAGAAGTCTTCATCCAAGCGGCAAGAAGTCCTCAACTAAGCCGGGAGAAGTCTTCATCCAAGCGGCAAGAAGTCCTCAACTAAGCCGGGAGAAGTCTTCATCCAAGCGGCAAGAAGTGGTCCTCCAGACAGCAGAAGTCGTCATCCAGACGGCATCTTCCATCTTCATCCATCCGGCGCGGAGCGGCTCCATCTTCAAGACATCCGGCGCGGAGCATCCTCTTCTGACGACGGCGACTGAAGAATGAAGGTTCCTTTATGTGACGTCATCCAAGATGGCGTCCCTTGAATTCCGATTGGCTGATAGAATTCTATCAGCCAATCGGAATTAAAGGTGAAAAAATCCTTTTGGCTGATGCAATCAGCTTATAGGATTGAGCTCGCATTCTATTGGCTGATAGGATTGAGCTTGCATTCTATTGGCTATTCCAATCAGCCAATAGGATTGAGCTTGCATTCTATTGGCTATTCCAATCAGCCAATAGAATGTGAGCTCTATTTTTTTATTTATTTTTAATTTAGTTAATTGTATTTAATAAATGTAATTGATTTAATTGTAGTGTAACTCAGGTTAGGTTTTATTTTACAGGTAAATTTGTATTTATTTTAACTAGGTAGTTAGTAAATAGCTAATAACTATTTAATAACTATTCTACCTAGTTAAAATAAATACAAACTTGCCTGTAAAATAAAAATAAACCCTAAGCTAGATACAATGTAACTATTAGTTATATTGTAGCAAGTTTAGGGTTTATTTTATAGGTAAGTATTTAGTTTTAAATAGGAATTATTTAGTTATTAATAGTAATTTGTATTTAGATTTATTTTAATTACATTAAAGTTAGTGGATGTTAGCAATAGGGTTAGGGGTTAATAACTTTAGTATAGTGGTGGCGACGTTGGGGGCGGCAGATTAGGGGTTAATAAATGTAGGTAGGTGGTGGTGGTGGTGATGTTAGGGGCGGCAGATTAGGGGTTAATAAGTGTAATGTAGGTGGCAGCGAGGTCGGGGCGGCAGATTAGGGGTTAATAAGTATAATGTAGGTGTCGGTGGTGTCGGGGCGGTAGATTAGAGGTTAATAATATTTAACTAGTGTTTGCGATGCAGGAGTGCGGCAGTTTAGGGGTTTAATATGTTTATTATATTGGCAGTGATGTCCAGAGCGGCAGATTAGGGGTTAATAATTTTATTTTAGTGTTTGCGACTAATAGGTAGTTTATGGGTGTTAGTGTACTTTTTAGCACTTTAGTTATGAGTTTTATGTTACAGCTTTGTAGCGTAAAACCCATAACTACTGACTTTCAGTTTACGGTATGGATCTTGACAGTATTCGCTGTACCGCTCACTTTTTGGCCTCCCAGGCAAACTCATAATACCGGCGCTATGGAAGTCCCATTGAAAAAGGACTTTTTGAAAGCTGCGGCAGTTACATTGCGTTACGGCCAAAAAAGTGTGCGGTGCAGCTATACCTACAAGACTCGTAATAGCAGCGGTAGTGAAAAAGAGCCTTAACGCTGCTTTTTCACTCACACCGCAAAACTTGTAATCTAGCCGATAATTAATATAGCATCGTATGAAATACTGATAATGGAAATTTTCCCATGAATTTGTTCTAATACCATTTGTTCAAATGCTATTGTATTATTGTATGAATTATTGAAAACCACCACTAATCATGCTGTTACGGTTACCCTTAGTCTCACTGAGAGATGGACCGCTTAGTAGCCTGGATCCCTATTGCTAAAGAGGGGAGAAGCTGCTTTCCATAGTATTCTATATGAGTCTCGCAAATATAGAATAATCTCCCTTAGCTGCAGTACAGCTAGGATACCCTTCTGCCCACAAAAACGAGTCAACGCTGCGATTGAGGGTCAAACAAGAACTCAGGACTGGGATGCCCAGCCTGCTTTTTATTAAGGTTACATGCACACAGGGCACTCCCAGGGGGAGAGGGGGGGAAGCACAAAATCCCCCATCACACATTTAGATAGAGAGCACTGTCCTTTGACAGGCCACAATAGGATTACAGTACTTAAGATAACAAGTTTACAAGTTCATCTTATCAATTAGTAGTCTGGCTCCAGAGGTGATTAGACAATAGTTTCTAAAAGCTGAAAAAAAAGAGTTAACTCTTTATGAAATGAAACTTGTTACAGTTTTCTTGGAGCCCTTCTTAGGCGCTGGCTTGCTGGTTCAGGCATTGCTGCTGGGAAATAAGCTCTTCACAACAGAATAACTAATGCTTCTGTAACATTGCTCCCTTTCTGTGGAACACTCTGGCAGACACGGTCTGACCCCTTTTCGGGGCAGACTAAGGCTGTCCAGACCGCTGGTTATGCGGGGCTGAGGTCGGTTTGTCTGGACAACCCGTCGGCGTTGCCATTCTGTTTCCCAGGTCTGTAAGTAATGGTGAAATTGAAGGTTTGCAACGATAAGCTCCAACGTAATAGCCTGCCGTTATCTCCAGAGACCCGGTTCAGCCACACCAACGGGTTATGGTCGGTGACCAGAGTGAACTCCTGACCATATAAATAGGGAGTCAATTTCTTTAATGCCCACACCAAAGCCAAACACTCCTTTTCGACCGCTGCATAGCTGACTTCGCGGGGCAGGAGCTTCCGGCTGATGTAGGCAACTGGATGCTCCCCTCCATCTTCGCCTACTTGGCTGAGGACAGCTCCCAGCCCGAACATGGAAGCATCTGTATGGACGATAAAACGTTTGTTAAGGGCTGGGGCCGCCAAGACAGGAGCGTTAATTAGAGCATTTTTGAGAGCCTGGAAAGCCGTTTCACAGTGGGGAGACCACAGGACCTGTCGAGGTAAGTTCTTCTTGGTCAAGTCAGTCAGGGGTTTGGCAAGTGTGCTGTAGTCTGGTACGAACCGTCTATAGTACCCTGCCGTGCCCAGGAAGGCTAGGACCTGAGTCTTAGTGATGGGGGTGGGCCAATTGGCGACAGCTTCTATTTTGGCCGGCTCTGGTCGCTGCTTTCCACACCCCACCCGGTGACCCAGGTACTGTACCTCGGCCATCCCAAAGTGGCATTTTTCTGGCTTCAGAGTCAGGCCAGCAGCCCGGATCTGATCCAGAACCATTCCCACATGAGCTAAGTGGTCCTCCCAGGACTCACTGTGGATCGCTATGTCGTCCAGGTAGGCGCAAGCAAAACTCTGGAAGCCATCCAGGAGCCTATCCACCAAGCGCTGGAATGTAGCTGGGGCATTCTTCATCCCAAACGGCATTACCCTAAACTGATATAAGCCGAATGGGGTGACGAATGCCGACTTGGGGATAGCCTCCGGGGCCAGGGGAATCTGCCAGTAACCTTTGCAGAGGTCAATAGTGGTCAGGTAATTTCCCCTGGCTATACGATCGAGTAGCTCGTCTACCCTGGGCATAGGGTAAGCGTCCGTCACGGTATTTTCATTGAGCCTCCGATAGTCTACGCAGAACCGGGTGGTCCCATCTTTCTTGGGCACCAAGACAACTGGGGAGGCCCAGGGACTATCGGAGGGCTCAATTACCCTGAGCTGGAGCATCTCATCGATCTCCTTCTTCATTCCTGTCCTAACTGCTTCGGGGATTCGGTACGGAGCCTGGCGCAAGGGAGCTTGTCCCGGAGTATCTACCTGGTGGGTGGTTAAAGTAGTGTACCCTGGCTTCGGGGAGAAGGTGAGGTGTTTGGACTGGAGGAGTTGGTTGAGCTGCTCCCTTTCAGTGGGGCTAAGTCGGTCCCCTATCTGAACCTGCGCCACTATACCTGTGGGGAGGCTCTTTTCTAATAGGTCTGGAATGGGTAAACTGTCGGGGTCTTCCTGAGGGGAACAACATACGGCCGTCACGTTCTCTGGTCGCTCAAAATATTCCTTGAGCATGTTTACATGGAATGTCTTTCTAAGATTGTTGTCGTGGCAGCTAGCTATCACATAAGTGGTGTCTCCCCTTTTCTCTACGATCTGGTAGGGACCCTGCCAGGACGCCTGCAATTTGTCTGTCTTCACCGGCTTAAGTACTAACACCTTTTGTCCTATGGTGAAGATTCTCTTTCGGGCCCCCCGATCGTACCATACTTTCTGTCTTCTCTGGGCCAACTGGAGATTAGCCCGCACGGATTTGGCTAATTGCTCCATTCGGTCCCTGAGTTCCAGCACGTATGGCACAATTGGGACACCGTCAGCCTCCATCTCTCCCTCCCAGTGCTCCCGGATCAGGTTTAGGGGTCCCCGTACCTTTCTTCCGTAGAGCAACTCGAAGGGAGAGAACCCTGTCGTTTCCTGGGGCACCTCCCGATAAGCAAATAGCGTTCCCAGTCTCGGTATTCCTGAGTGAACGTCTTGAGCATTTGCTTGAGGGTCCCATTGAACCTCTCACACAGCCCGTTCGTCTGGGGGTGGTATGGGGAGCTTAGGAGGGACTTAATTTTGCAAACCTGCCAGAGTTGTTGGGTCAATTCAGCCGTAAATTGGGTGCCTCGGTCGGATAGGATTTCTTTTGGAAATCCTACCCGGGAGAACACCTGTACTAGTGCATTCGCTACCGTATCCGCTTGTATGTTGGATAGGGCGACAGCCTCTGGGTACCTGGTAGCGTAGTCCACTACGGTAAGAATGTATCGCTTACCGGAGGGACTAGGGGTAGCCAGTGGTCCCACTAGGTCAATAGCAACCCGGCTGAAGGGTTCCTCTACAATGGGCATATTTACTAGCTGGGCTTTAGGGTGATCGCCTCGCCTTCCTACTCGTTGACACACATCGCAGGTGTTACAGTAAGTTCTAACGTCAGCGTGCACCCCTGGCCAAAAGAACGTGTGAGTAATGCGGTGTAGGGTACGGGTAACGGCTAGGTGGCCTGCTAAGGGGATGTCGTGGCCTATTTTGAGGATTTCTTGACGGTATTTGTGGGGCACTACCAGCTGTCGCCTACGCTGTCCCCTTTTCTCTGTCCAGCGGTATAGTTTCCCTTTTTCCCATAAGAATGTTTCGTTATCTGCCCCGCCCCCTCCGGTCTCTGCTCGTTCCCGGTACTTTTGTAAGGTCGGGTCAGTCTTAGACTCTGCCTCGAAGGCATCTGGGGTGTCCCAGGGTATGGGGCCTAACCTGTCAGGCAAGGTCGGGGTAGGTCTTACCTGTGTCTCCCGCACTGGTGAGAGCTCTCGCTCCGTCCGGGCTTGGGCCCGTGTAGTCACTGGGTCCGCCTCGTTGTTGCATACTGGAGCATAGGCAGAAGTCATGGGGCCCAAATCGTTGCCCAGTAGTACTTCGGCAGGTAAATTATCCATTAGGCCCACGTTCACAGCCCCCTTTCCCGCTCCCCAATCAAGATGCACTTTAGCTGTTGGAATTTTGTACACATCCCCCCCCGCCACTCTAACGGCCACAGTCTGTCCGGATCGCTTGTGCTCTGGCACCAAATGACTCTGTACCAGCGTGATAGTAGCCCCTGTGTCTCGCAATCCCTCGGTAGATCGCCCCTCGAGCCATACCCTCTGCCGATGGTGCTGGCGGTTATCTGAGGCAGCATATACAGGGTCTGCCTCGTGAAGCGGCCCCACATATCCCTCCATAGGGGCCTCTTGGTTAACACAGAGGGCCCGGGCCGGACGATAGGACCCAGAGGGGTAATTGTAATTCCTGGGTGTCTGGTGCGTATTAAGGGGGCAGCTAGCCATGAAATGCCCTGGTTGCTTGCATCGGTGGCAAGTCGGTCTGGGACGCTCAGAGCTGTTATTGGGTGGTCCTGAGTGTCGGACGGGCCCTGTGGGCACCGGGGCTCGGAATTCAGCACGAGGGGGTGCACGGTAAACCTCTCTGGGTTCGACCCGTGCTGGAGCTCGGTAGTTCATGGGTTCGTGAAGACGGGAGTCATAATGTTCATCGGCCAATTTGGCTGCTTCTTCTAAGGTAGAAGGCCGCCTGTCTCGCAGCCATTCCTTCCCTTGCTGTTCCATGCCATTATAAAAATGTTCTAAGAGAAACAATTGTAAAATTTCCTCCCCAGTCACCGCTTTACTTCCGCTCAGCCAGTGATTTGCCGCTCTCCGCATTCGGTACGCCCATTCCATATGGGTATCGTTAGGCTTCTTTTCCGTGCCCCGAAACTGTCGGCGATACGTGTCCGGAGTTACAGCGTACCGTCGCAACAGTGTCTCCTTAACTAGCTCATACTGTGTCACTTCCTCAGCACCCAGAGTACGAAAGGCTTCCAGGGCTCGCCCGGATAGTTTCCCAGACAATATCGTGGGCCACTCTCTGTTGGGAATCTGGTGCAGGGCACATTGCCTTTCGAAGTCCGCCAAATATTCATCAATCCCTGTCTCGCTCTCTAGGAAGGGTCGAAATGCTGCATAGGGTATCTTGGGCCTCCCAGCATTTTCGACAGGGATGATTACCTGCGGGGCTTCAGCATTGCGGTGTGCGTTCGCTAGGTTGAGTTCGTGGGCTCGAGTCTCTCGTATATCCTCGTCCGCCTCCGCCATCAACTGCTGTACCAATTCCATGGAGGGGTTCGGCCCGTATAATGAGAGCCTTTCCCGAACAATCCTGGTTTTTTCGTCACTAATCGTGGTCGGTGTTTCCGCCATTGTGAAGCTCTGATCCAGTTCGGTCAATTCTGCGATCAGCTCTCTCCTCGGCCGGTTGCTGGCGTACCCCCCTCTGCTTTCAAGTAAATCCTTTAGGGTTGTACGCTTCAATTTTTCGTAAGCGCTCTCCATCCGTTCTGTACCTCTCCTAGGAAATCCAGGAAAATCCCGCCGCTGCCGCCAAATGTTACGGTTACCCTTAGTCTCACTGAGAGATGGACCGCTTAGTAGCCTGGATCCCTATTGCTAAAGAGGGGAGAAGCTGCTTTCCATAGTATTCTATATGAGTCTCGCAAATATAGAATAATCTCCCTTAGCTGCAGTACAGCTAGGATACCCTTCTGCCCACAAAAACGAGTCAACGCTGCGATTGAGGGTCAAACAAGAACTCAGGACTGGGATGCCCAGCCTGCTTTTTATTAAGGTTACATGCACACAGGGCACTCCCAGGGGGAGAGGGGGGGAAGCACAAAATCCCCCATCACACATTTAGATAGAGAGCACTGTCCTTTGACAGGCCACAATAGGATTACAGTACTTAAGATAACAAGTTTACAAGTTCATCTTATCAATTAGTAGTCTGGCTCCAGAGGTGATTAGACAATAGTTTCTAAAAGCTGAAAAAAAAGAGTTAACTCTTTATGAAATGAAACTTGTTACAGTTTTCTTGGAGCCCTTCTTAGGCGCTGGCTTGCTGGTTCAGGCATTGCTGCTGGGAAATAAGCTCTTCACAACAGAATAACTAATGCTTCTGTAACACATGCTTTTATCTGCACATGCTTAAAGGGACACTGAACCCAAATTTTATCTTTCGTGATTCAGATAGAGCATGCAGTTTTAAGCAATGTTCTAATTGACTCCTATTATCAATTTTTCTTTGTTCTCTTGCTATCTTTATTTGAAAAAGAAGGCATCTAAGCTAAGGAGCCAGCCAAATTTTGGTTCAGTACCCTGGACAGCACTTGTTTATTGGTGGGTGAATGCATCCACCAATCAGCAAGAACAACCCAGGTTTACCAAAAATGGGCCGGCAACTAAACTTTACATTCTTGCTTTTCAAATAAAGATACCAAGAGAATGAAGAAAATGTGATAACAGGAGTAAATTAGAAAGTTGCTTAAAATTGCTTACTCTATCTGAATCACAAAAGAAAAAATGTGCGTTCAGTGTCCCTTTAAATAATGTTCTTATCTGTACATTTTCAGATTTTGTTTTAGCGACCTTTTTGTTTTTAGCAATTTTATTGCTCAGCAATTGTTTTGCAAATGATCTTTTAGAGTAATAAATTATTCTCCTTTAAAGATTTCATAGTGTGTTCTATATCTTATCTTTTGGTTATTTACATATGGTTGACATATATTAATACACAATATACCCCAGCCAACATATTAAGGAACATTTGGAATTAATATAGATCCCTCACATATAGCATAGGTTTCTATACAACCTTTGGTATACACCATTTATACCCTTCAGGCAAACATCACCATTTCTCTATTTCTCATATGGTAGAATATATAAAACGTATTTCTTCCATTTTTGGTATTAGCTACCCAGCGCTCTCTTTCCATTAATAAACTCCTCTGATTACACCCCTTGGAAACTCTGAGGAAGCTTCCACTTGGTTTAGAGAGCTTTTACCAATTAGCGCAGAGATTATTTAACCTTTTGCTAAAAGTATTACTGACCATTACCTGCATACAGTGTGTACTACTGGTCATTACCTGCATACAGTGTGTACTACTGACCATTACTTGCATACAGTGTGTACTACTCGTTATTACCTGCATACAGTGTACTACTGGTCATTACCTGCATACAGTGTGTACTACTGACCATTACCTGCATACAGTGTGTACTACTGGTCATTACCTGCATACAGTGTGTACTACTGGTCATTACCTGCATACAGTGTGTACTACTGACCATTACCTGCATACAGTGTGTACTACTGGTCATTACCTGCATACAGTGTGTACTACTGACCATTACTTGCATACAGTGTGTACTACTCGTTATTACCTGCATACAGTGTACTACTGGTCATTACCTGCATACAGTGTGTACTACTGACCATTACCTGCATACAGTGTGTACTACTGACCATTACCTGCATACAGTGTGTACTACTGGTCATTACCTGCATACAGTGTGTACTACTGACCATTACCTGCATACAGTGTGTACTACTGGTCATTACCTGCATACAGTGTGTACTACTGACCATTACCTGCATACAGTGTGTACTACTGGTCATTACCTGCATACAGTGTGTACTACTGGTCATTACCTGCATACAGTGTGTACTACTGACCATTACCTGCATACAGTGTGTACTACTGGTCATTACCTGCATACAGTGTGTACTACTGGTCATTACCTGCATACAGTGTGTACTACTGACCATTACCTGCATACAGTGTGTACTACTGGTCATTACCTGCATACAGTGTGTACTACTGACCATTACTTGCATACAGTGTGTACTACTCGTTATTACCTGCATACAGTGTACTACTGGTCATTACCTGCATACAGTGTGTACTACTGACCATTACCTGCATACAGTGTGTACTACTGGTCATTACCTGCATACAGTGTGTACTACTGGTCATTACCTGCATACAGTGTGTACTACTGACCATTACCTGCATACAGTGTGTTCTACTGACCATTACCTGCATACAGTTTGTACTACTGGTCATTACCTGCATACAGTGTGTACTACTGGTCATTACCTGCATACAGTGTGTACTACTGACCATTACCTGCATACGGTGTGTACTATTGACCATTACCTGTATACAGTGTGTACTACTGACCATTACCTGCATACAGTGTGTTCTACTGACCATTACCTGCATACAGTTTGTACTACTGGTCATTACCTGCATACAGTGTGTACTACTGGTCATTACCTGCATACAGTGTGTACTACTGACCATTACCTGCATACGGTGTGTACTATTGACCATTACCTGTATACAGTGTGTACTACTGACCATTACCTGCATACAGTGTGGACTACTAACCATTATCTGCATACAGTGTTTACTACTGACCATTACCTGCATACAGTGTGTACTACTGGTCATTATTTGTATACAATGTGTACTACTGACCATTACCTGCATACAGTGTGTACTACTGACCATTACCTGCATACAGTGTTTACTACTAACCATTACCTGCATACAGTGTGTACTACTGGTCATTATTTGTATACAGTGTGTACTACTGACCATTACCTGCATACAGTGTGTACTACTGGTCATTATTTGTATACAGTGTGTACTACTGACCATTACCTGCATACAGTGTGTACTACAGGTCATTACCTGCATACAGTGTGTACTACTGACCATAACCTGCATACAGTGTGTACTACTGGTCATTATCTATATACAGTGTGTACTACTGACCATTACCTGCATACAGTGTGTACTACTGACCATAACCTGCATACAGTGTGTACTACTGGTCATTATCTATATACAGTGTGTACTACTGACCATTACCTGTAAACAGTGTGCACTAAGTAATTAAAGTTATTCATTTATAAAGGTGGTCTTGCTATTAATATTTATTGCTATAGTATAATATAATAGGTGAGTTAGGTTTATAAATCTAGTGCAATAACAACTTATTCGTTTTGAATAAATGAATAGCTATGTCTAGCTGTTTCTTGCTGTGTCTAGCTGGGTCTAGCTCTATCTAGTTGTGCTAGCTGGGTCTAGTGTCTAGCTGGTTCTAGCTCTATCTAGTTGTGCTAGCTGGGTCTAGTGTCTAGCTGGTTCTAGCTCTATCTAGTTCTGCTAGCTGTGTCTAGTGTCTAGCTGGGTCTAGCTCTATCTAGTTGTGCTAGCTGGGTCTAGTGTCTAGCTGGTTCTAGCTCTATCTAGTTGTGCTAGCTGGGTCTAGTGTCTAGCTGGTTCTAGCTCTATCTAGTTCTGCTAGCTGTGTCTAGTGTCTAGCTGGGTCTAGCTCTATCTAGTTCTGCTAGCTGTGTCTATTGTCTAGCTGGGTCTAGCTCTATCTAGTTGTGCTAGCTGTGTCTAGTTCTATCTAGTTGTGCTAGCTGTATCTAGA
>NC_069509.1:201001691-201054191 GCF_027579735.1 Bombina bombina
CAACAACACATCTGTTGTAAAGTGAATGACAGGTAATTTACAAAACTCTAAATTGTGTGCAGTGGTTATTACAGGCACATGGAAGTATCATGAGTCATACTCATGACTCATGATAATGATCACATACAATAGTAAAGAACTTTCCAGTTTAATTCTGTAATCACATTTCCCTCTTTCAAAAGCCCCTTCCCATGAGAGCATACTGAAATATGCTCAGCCATGTGTAAATATGCTTTGTGTCATTTACCGGCCTGTTACTGGTCTGTTATCGGCCTGTTACTGGTCTGTTATCGGCCTGTTACTGGTCTGTTAACGGCCTGTTACTGGTCTGTTATCGGCCTTTTACTGGTCTGTTATCGGTCTATTACTGGTCTGTTGCCGGTCTATTACTGGTCTGTTACCGGCCTATTATCGGTCTGTTACTGTCCTATAACTGGTCGGTTACCGGTCTATTACTGTCTGTTACCGGCCTATTACTGTCTGTTACAGGCCTATTACTGGTTTGTTACCGGCCTATTACTGTCTGTTACAGGCCTATTACTGGTTTTTTACTGGCCTATTACTGTTTTTTTACCGGCCTATCACTGGTTTGTTACCGGCCTATCACTGGTTTGTTACCAGACTGTTACTGGTCTGTTACCGGCCTATTACTGGTCTGTTACCGGCCTGTTACCAGCCTATTACTGGTCTATTACCGGTATATTACTGTCTGTTACAGGCCTATTACTGGTCTGTTACTGGTCTATTACCAGCCTATTACTAACCTGTTACTTGTCTATTACTGGTCTATTACATGATCCTATGCGAGAATAATCTGAGAAGTGCCAGTAGGGTGCTAGATGTCCTATTACTGGTCTGTTACTGGCCTACTACTGGTCTGTTTACCGGTCTGTTACTTGTCTGTTACCGGCCTATTACTGGTCTGTTACCAGCCTATAAATGGTCTATTACTGGTCTGTTACCGGCCTATTACTGGTCTGTTACTGGCCTATTACTGGTCTATTACCGGCCTATTACTAACCTGTTACTTGTCTATTACTGGTCTATTACATTATCCTATGCGAGAATCAGCTGAAAAGTGACAGTAGGTTGTTTGATGTCATGATGGGGGAATGGGCATGTAGGGGCACTGGCCTGGTGCTGTGACCTTCTGATGACTCTCATTATTTGGCACTCACAGCACTTGGTATTCCCACACCCTTCATCCAACAACCAAAGTGAAATTCCCAACTAGACAAATATTAGTTTTTCAGCTCTGCACAAACACAAAGTGCTGCTGAATAACATGTAAGGACAGTATCAAGTGCATTCCCTGAATGCCGTCTCTCCCTGTTCCACATTAATGTGCTGCTCGCTCAAACACCTTCCTTTTGTTACCCAAGAAAACTAACCAGACTCACACTGCAGAAGGGCTAAAGTGCTGGTTCCAATAACAATAAAAACATTTTTTTGTAATCCACAGGAAGTCACCAAGCATGGCGTAAGGAGGCAGGGTGCTGCTGGGAAGCTATCTGACTGCTCAGTGGAGTCACCATTACTTGAGGTAACTAAAGTACCGGCCATGTCAGTAAAGTACCGGCCGTGTCAGTAAAGTACTGGCCGTGTCAGTAAAGTACCGGCCGTGTCAGTAAGGTACCGGCCCGTGTCAGTAAAGTACCGGCCTTCTCAGTAAAGTACCGGCCGTGTCAGTAAAGTACCGGCCGTGTCAGTAAAGTACCGGCCGTGTCAGTAAAATAACGCTCGTTTTAGATGAAGGCTCTTACGCGGTTCATTGTTAAAATCAATTTAAATATTCTGTTTACTTCATTTATGTGCTTTGTTTATGCAAAAAGGAATTGTTCATTTTGCCTGTGCACTGACTCTCAATAGGCTGGAGCCCTTCAGTGAATATGGGATTTATTTTGATATAAATGTCATGTGAGAGCGCATTTTATGGTTAAATGTCTGTGATTGCTACTGTCACAATTCAGTATCACCCAGGGGTGCAGTTATCTTCTATAGTGCAGCTGTATGGTGACTATAAGAAGCAGGTTAGTTGTCATTGTCCTCCAGTGAGAGCTACAGGTAATTATTCTGCAGGTTTTATAGATTACATTGTGCACAACATGAAGGGTTGAGGCCAAACCAGAAAACTCTTGCACCGTGCACAGCAAAGGAAATTACATATAATAGCAAATAAATAGAAACTCTCACATAGATATTTACACTTTCACACACTCTTTATCTTACACACACACTCACACACTAACACAGAAACTCTCTCTCACACACACTCTCACACACTAACGCAGAAACACTCTCTCACACACACACACTAACACAGAAACTCTCACACACACTCTCACACACTAACATAGAAACTCTCTCTCACACACACACACACACTCTCTCTCACACACACTCTCACACACTAACACAGAAACTCTCCCACACACACACTCTCACACACTAATACAGAAACTCTCTCTCACACACTAACACAGAAACTCTCTCACACACACACTCTCACACACTAACACAGAAACACTCTCTCACACACACACACACACTAACACAGAAACTCTCACACACACTCTCACACACTAACATAGAAACTCTCTCTCACACACACACACACACACTCTCTCTCACACACACTCTCACACACTAACACAGAAACTCTCCCACACACACACTCTCACACACTAACACAGAAACTCTCTCACAAACACACTCACAGAAACTCTCTCTCACACACTAACACAGAAACTCTCTCACACACACACTCTCACACACTATTCTAACACAGAAACTCTCTCACACACACACACACACTCACACACTAACACAGAAACTCTCTCACACACACTCTCACACACTAACACAGAAACTCTCTCACACACACACACTCTCACACACTATTCTAACACAGAAACTCTCTCACACACTCACACACTAACACAGAAACTCTCTCTCACACTCACTCTCACACACTAACACAGAAACTCTCTCTTACACACTAACATAGAAACTCTCTCTCTCACACACACTCACACACTAACACAGAAACTCTCTCACAAACACACTCACAGAAACTCTCTCACACACTAACACAGAAACTCTCTCACACACTCACACACTAACACAGAAACTCTCTCACACACACACACTCTCACACACTATTCTAACACAGAAACTCTCTCACACACTCACACACTAACACAGAAACTCTCTCTCACTCTCACACACTAACACAGAAACTCTCTCTCACACACTAACACAGAAACTCTCTCTCTCACACACACTCACACACTAACACAGACACTCTCTCACACACTATTCTAACACAGAAACTCTCTCACACACACACTCACACACTAACACAGAAACTCTCTCTCACACACACTCTCACACACTAACACAGAAACTCTCTCTCACACACTCTCACACCCATTCTCTCTCTCACACACACACCCTCACACAAACTCTCTCTCATGCACACCCTCACACAAACTCTCTCACGCACACTCTCACACCCATTGTCTCTCACACAAACACTCTCTTTCACACACACTCTCACACCCATTGTCTCTCACACAAACTCTCTCGCACAAACACTCTCTCTCACACACACTCTCACACCCATTGTCTCTCACACAAACTCTCACGCACACACTCTCTCTCACACACACTCTCACACCCATTCTCTCTCTCTCTCACACACACACCCTCACACAAACTCTCTCACGCAAACGCTCTCTCTCACACACACTCTCACACCCATTGTCTCTCACACAAACTCTCACACCCATTGTCTCTCATACAAACTCTCTCACACAAATACTCTCTCACACATTCTCTCTCTCTCTCACACACACACACATGCTCTCATGCAAACGCTCTCTCTCACACACACTCTCACACCTATTGTCCCTCACACAAACTCTCGCACACACTCTCTCTCACACACACTCTCACACCCATTCTCTCTCTCACACACACACACACCCTCACACAAACTCTCTCATGCAAACGCTCTCTCACACACACTCTCACACCCATTGTCTCTCACACCCATTGTCTCTCACACAAACACTCTCTCACGCACACTCTCTCACACACACTCTCACACCCATTATCTCTCTCTCTCACATACACACACCCTCACACAAACTCTCTCACGCAAACACTACACTCTCTCACGCACACACTCTCTCTCTCACACACACTCACACCCATTATCTCTCTCTCTCTCACACACACACACACCCTCACACAAACTCTCTCACGCAAATGCTCTCTCACACACATTCTCACACCCATTGTGTCTTACACAAACTCTCACACAAACTCTCTCACGCAAACACTCTCTCACACACACACTCTCTCACACCCATTATCTCTCTCTCTCACACACACACACACCCTCACACAAACTCTCTCACGCAAATGCTCTCTCACACACATTTTCACACCCATTGTCTCTCACACAAACTCTCACACAAATGCTCTCTCACGCACACACTCTCTCTCACACAAACTCTCTCACGCAAATGCTCTCTCACACACATTCTCACACCCATTGTGTCTCACACAAACTCTCACACAAACGCTCTCTCACGCACACACTCTCTCTCACACAAACTCTCACACCCATTCTCTCTCTCTCACACACACCTTCACACAAACTCTCTCACGCAAACACTCTCTCACGCACACACTCTCTCACTCCCATTATCTCTCTCTCTCACACACACACACCCTCACACAAACTCTCTCACACAAATACTCTCTCACACACATTCTCACACCCATTGTCTCTCACACAAACTCTCACACAAATGCTCTCTCACGCACACACTCTCTCTCACACAAACTCTCTCACGCAAATGCTCTCTCACACACATTCTCACACCCATTGTCTCTCACACAAACGCTCTCTCACGCACACACTCTCTCTCACACACACTCTCACACCCATTCTCTCAAGCAAACGCTCTCTCACGCACACACTATTTCTTGCGCGCACACACAATTATTATAATAAATCTTTTAACTGAGGAGCCTTTTGCTTGTTTATCTTTGCGGCACACTACAATTTGTGTTTGCTGCAGTATTATATGGGAGTATCCGGTGCAAGCCTTATCATTGTTTTGATCCCCCTGCCTGATTGGTGGCGAGTGACTAGCTTTAGGGTGAGCTGCCGTGTGTAGTGGTGATGACACATACCGCCCTCCCCCACGATCCTGACGAGCTGACAAGAGCGTAGGACAAATTGCCTAGTAGTGCAGGCATTCTTGGTCACCATTCCCATCTAGCTGTGGGGGCCGGTGTTCTCCAGCATGCTTCACACACACTACCAGTAGTGCCTTCTAAATCGTGAGTTGTCTCTCTTATTAGATACGTTGTTTGCTGGAACTACTCACCCTATGAGGCGCCTCCTTCTTTTCGTTAGATACCGGTATTCCAGGACCTGTTCAGGAGAGCTGCTCCAGGCCTAGGAAGACATCTTTCAATTTTCTCTAGGAGTTTTATACATAGTTTGGTATCATATGTGAACATTACACACATATACACACACTCAGCTGTTACTCAGTAGGAACGAGCCTAGTACAGTACTAACAGTGTATATTTTCACCACATTTCCCACCAAACCTGGACATTTTGCATGAACAAAGACGTTGGGGCCAATTTATCACGGTCCGAATGGGGCTGTATATCCCTGTCTTAAGACTGCTGCTCCTTAACTCGTACACCTCCTCTGGGGCTGCGGACAACAATCCGCCGATCGCATACGACCAGGTTGATTGACACCCCCTGCTAGCGGCGGATTGTCCATGAATATGCAAGGGGTAGCATTGCACAAGCAGTTCACCAGAACTGCTTGTGCAATGATAAATGCTGATAGCGTATGTTGTCACCATTTATCGATGTCTGGCGGACATGATCGCTACAGCAAATCATTTCTGCCAGACAACTAATAAATCGGCCCCATTAACTGCAAATCTCCTGTAAAACGTATGTGTGCACGTCACATAAAAACAATTGCGCATACATTACACGCAGGCTCTGCGCCAGTTAGAGAGGTCAGCTGATTAGATGCACTGTGATTGGTTGAGAAAATGCTACCTTATGGGCGGGGCTCACAGGGTTTTTTGCCTTTGCTCAGAAATAGTAAATGTTTTAACTTAAAGGGACATTAAGATTTTTCTATCATGATTCAGAGAGAGAATACAATTTTAAAAAACATTCTAATTTACTTCTATTGTTTAATTTGCTTCATTCTTTAGATGTCCTTTGTTGAAGAAATAGCAATGCACATGGGTGAGCCAATCACACGAGGCATCTATGTGCAGCCACCAATCAGCAGCTACTGATCTAGATATGCTATTTAGCAAAGGATATCAAGAGAATAAAGTAAATTAGATAATAGACGTAAATTAGAAAGTTGCTTAAAATTGCTGCTCTTTCTAAATTATGAAAGAAAAAATGTGTGTTTCATGTCCCTTTAATGCTTGTTCTCAGGCACTATTTATTAAGGACAATGAATTGGTCACTCCCAGTAATACCTCAGGAATGTGCGCTGGACGCAAACAGCACAACACTTAAGTTCTGTGCTCAGTTTGCTGTTTCCGGATGTGATTTTATTTCCACTGTTTGTTTATTTCCATCAAATAATTAGAAGCAGTTACTGTGCGGACATCAAAGCTGTTTATACCAAGTCTGACAGAAACATCTCAAAGTAAACAGATTAGGTCTGTATCAAAGCATTAACATCGCATCTGTAATCTTGTCATTTGGCCTCACATCTGGGAGCCGCAGAGCTTAATAGGGAGAGAGAGCGGCACGTCAGTACAAAGTGCGTTTGTATACAACGCCATGCACGGTACAATAGTCATTTGGCCTCACATCTGGGAGCCGCAGAGCTTAATAGGGAGAGAGAGCGCAGCACGTCAGTACAAAGTGCGTTTGTATACAACGCCATGCGCGGTACAATAGTCATTTGGCCTCACATCTGGGAGCCGCAGAGCTTAATAGGGAGAGAGAGCAGCACGTCAGTACAAAGTGCGTTTGTATACAACGTCATGCGCGGTACAATAGTCATTTGGCCTCACATCTGGGAGCCGCAGAGCTTTATAGGGAGAGAGCGGCACGTCAGTACAAAGTGCGTTTGTATACAACGCCATGCGCGGTACAATAGTCATTTAACCTCACATCTGGGAGCCGCAGAGCTTAATAGGGAGAGAGAGCGGCACGTCAGTACAAAGTGCGTTTGTATACAACGCCATGCGCGGTACAATAGTCATTTAACCTCACATCTGGGAGCCGCAGAGCTTTATAGGGGGAGAGCGCAGCACGTCAGTACAAAGTGCGTTTGTATACAACGCCATGCACGGTACAATAGTCATTTGGCCTCACATCTGGGAGCCGCAGAGCTTTATAGTGAGAGAGCGCAGCACGTCAGTACAAAGTGCGTTTGTATACAACGTCATGCGCAGTACAATAGTCATTTGGCCTCACATCTGGGAGCCGCAGAGCTTAATAGGGAGAGAGCGGCACGTCAGTACAAAGTGCGTTTGTATACAACGTCATGCACGGTACAATAGTCATTTGGCCTCATATCTGGGAGCCGCAGAGCTTAATAGGGAGAGAGAGCGGCACGTCAGTACAAAGTGCGTTTGTATACAACGCCATGCACGGTACAATAGTCATTTGGCCTCACATCTGGGAGCCGCAGAGCTTAATAGGGAGAGAGAGCGGCACGTCAGTACAAAGTGCGTTTGTATACAACGCCATGCGCGGTACAATAGTCATTTGGCCTCACATCTGGGAGCCGCAGAGCTTAATAGGGAGAGAGAGCGGCACGTCAGTACAAAGTGCGTTTGTATACAACGCCATGCACGGTACAATAGTCATTTGGCCTCACATCTGGGAGCCGCAGAGCTTTATAGGGAGAGAGAGCGGCACGTCAGTACAAAGTGCGTTTGTATACAACGCCATGCGCGGTACAATAGTCATTTGGCCTCACATCTGGGAGCCGCAGAGCTTTATAGGGAGAGAGAGCGGCACGTCAGTACAAAGTGCGTTTGTATACAACGCCATGCGCGGTACAATAGTCATTTGGCCTCACATCTGGGAGCCGCAGAGCTTTATAGGGAGAGAGAGCGGCACGTCAGTACAAAGTGCGTTTGTATACAACGCCATGCACGGTACAATAGTCATTTGGCCTCACATCTGGGAGCCGCAGAGCTTTATAGGGAGAGAGAGCGGCACGTCAGTACAAAGTGCGTTTGTATACAACGCCATGCGCGGTACAATAGTCATTTGGCCTCACATCTGGGAGCCGCAGAGCTTTATAGGGAGAGAGAGCGGCACGTCAGTACAAAGTGCGTTTGTATACAACGCCATGCACGGTACAATAGTCATTTGGCCTCACATCTGGGAGCCGCAGAGCTTTATAGGGAGAGAGAGCGCAGCACGTCAGTACAAAGTGCGTTTGTATACAACGCCATGCACGGTACAATAGTCATTTGGCCTCACATCTGGGAGCCGCAGAGCTTTATAGGGAGAGAGAGCGCAGCACGTCAGTACAAAGTGCGTTTGTATACAACGCCATGCGCGGTACAATAGTCATTTGGCCTCACATCTGGGAGCCGCAGAGCTTTATAGGGAGAGAGCGGCACGTCAGTACAAAGTGCGTTTGTATACAACGCCATGCGCGGTACAATAGTCATTTGGCCTCACATCTGGGAGCCGCAGAGCTTTATAGGGAGAGAGAGCGCAGCACGTCATTACAAAGTGCGTTTGTATACAACGCCATGCACGGTACAATAGTCATTTGGCCTCACATCTGGGAGCCGCAGAGCTTTATAGGGAGAGAGCGGCACGTCAGTACAAAGTGCGTTTGTATACAATGCCATGCGCGGTACAATAGTCATTTAACCTCATATCTGGGAGCCGCAGAGCTTTATAGGGAGAGATAGCAGCACGTCAGTACAGAGTGCTTTTTTATACAACGTCATGCACGGTACAATAGTCATTTGACCTCACATCTGGGAGCCGCAGAGCTTTATAGGGAGAGAGAGCGGCACGTCAGTACAAAGTGCGTTGTATACAACGCCATGCCTGGTACAATAGTCATTTGGCCTCACATCTGGGAGCCGCAGAGCTTTATAGGGAGAGAGCGCAGCACGTCAGTACAGAGTGCGTTTGTATACAACGCCATGCGCGGTACAATAGTCATTTGGCCTCACATCTGGGAGCCGCAGAGCTTTATAGGGAGATAGCAGCACGTTAGTACAAAGTGCGTTTGTATACAACGCCATGCACGGTACAATAGTCATTTGGCCTCACATCTGGGAGACGCAGAGCTTAATAGGGAGAGAGAGCGGCACGTCAGTACAAAGTGCGTTTGTATACAACGCCATGCGCGGTACAATAGTCATTTGGCCTCACATCTGGGAGCCGCAGAGCTTTATAGGGAGAGAGAGCGGCACGCCAGTACAAAGTGCGTTTGTATACAACGCCATGCGCGGTACAATAGTCATTTGGCCTCACATCTGGGAGCCGCAGAGCTTAATAGGGAGAGAGAGCGGCACGTCAGTACAAAGTGAGTTTGTATACAACGTCATGCGCGATACAATAGTCATTTGGCCTCACATCTGGGAGCCGCAGAGCTTTATAGAGAGATAGCAGCACGTCAGTACAAAGTGCGTTTGTATACAACGCCATGCACGGTACAATAGTCATTTAACCTCACATCTGGGAGCCGCAGAGCTTAATAGGGAGAGAGAGCGCAGCACGTCAGTACAAAGTGCGTTTGTATACAACGCCATGCACGGTACAATAGTCATTTAACCTCATATCTGGGAGCCGCAGAGCTTTATAGGGAGAGAGAGCGGCACGTCAGTACAAAGTGCGTTTGTATACAACGCCATGCACGGTACAATAGTCATTTGGCCTCACATCTGGGAGCCGCAGAGCTTAATAGGGAGAGAGAGCGGCACGTCAGTACAAAGTGCGTTTGTATACAACGCCATGCACGGTACAATAGTCATTTAACCTCACATCTGGGAGCTGCAGAGCTTTATAGGGAGAGAGAGCGCAGCACGTCAGTACAAAGTGCGTTTGTATACAACGCCATGCACGGTACAATAGTCATTTAACCTCATATCTGGGAGCCGCAGAGCTTTATAGGGAGAGAGAGCGGCACGTCAGTACAAAGTGCGTTTGTATACAATGCCATGCACGGTACAATAGTCATTTGGCCTCACATCTGGGAGCCGCAGAGCTTAATAGGGAGAGAGAGCGGCACGTCAGTACAAAGTGCGTTTGTATACAACGCCATGCACGGTACAATAGTCATTTGGCCTCACATCTGGGAGCCGCAGAGCTTAATAGGGAGAGAGAGCGGCACGTCAGTACAAAGTGCGTTTGTATACAACGCCATGCACGGTACAATAGTCATTTGGCCTCACATCTGGGAGCCGCAGAGCTTTATAGGGAGAGAGAGCGGCACGTCAGTACAAAGTGCGTTTGTATACAACGCCATGCGCGGTACAATAGTCATTTGGCCTCACATCTGGGAGCCGCAGAGCTTTATAGAGAGATAGCAGCACGTCAGTACAAAGTGCATTTGTATACAACGCCATGTGCGGTACAATAGTTATTTAACCTCACATCTGGGAGCCGCAGAGCTTTATAGGGGGAGAGCGCAGCACGTCAGTACAAAGTGCGTTTGTATACAACGTCATGCGCGGTACAATAGTCATTTGGCCTCACATCTGGGAGCCGCAGAGCTTAATAGGGAGAGAGAGCGGCACGTCAGTACAAAGTGCGTTTGTATACAACGCCATGCGCGGTACAATAGTCATTTGGCCTCACATCTGGGAGCCGCAGAGCTTTATAGGGAGAGAGCGGCACGTCAGTACAAAGTGCGTTTGTATACAACGTCATGCGCGGTACAATAGTCATTTGGCCTCACATCTGGGAGCCGCAGAGCTTAATAGGGAGAGATAGCAGCACGTCAGTACAAAGTGCATTTGTATACAACGCCATGCACGGTACAATAGTCATTTGGCCTCACATCTGGGAGCCGCAGAGCTTTATAGGGAGAGAGAGCGCAGCACGTCAGTACAAAGTGCGTTTGTATACAACGCCATGCACGGTACAATAGTCATTTGGCCTCACATCTGGGAGCCGCAGAGCTTAATAGGGAGAGAGCGCAGCACGTCAGTACAAAGTGCGTTTGTATACAACGCCATGCGCGGTACAATAGTCATTTGGCCTCACATCTGGGAGCCGCAGAGCTTTATAGGGAGAGAGCGGCACGTCAGTACAAAGTGCGTTTGTATACAACGTCATGCGCGGTACAATAGTCATTTGGCCTCACATCTGGGAGCCGCAGAGCTTAATAGGGAGAGAGAGCGGCACGTCAGTACAAAGTGCGTTTGTATACAACGCCATGCGCGGTACAATAGTCATTTGGCCTCACATCTGGGAGCCGCAGAGCTTTATAGGGAGAGAGCGGCACGTCAGTACAAAGTGCGTTTGTATACAACGTCATGCGCGGTACAATAGTCATTTGGCCTCACATCTGGGAGCCGCAGAGCTTAATAGGGAGAGAGAGCGGCACGTCAGTACAAAGTGCGTTTGTATACAACGCCATGCACGGTACAATAGTCATTTGGCCTCACATCTGGGAGCCGCAGAGCTTAATAGGGAGAGAGCTCAGCACGTCAGTACAAAGTGCGTTTGTATACAACGCCATGCGCGGTACAATAGTCATTTGGCCTCACATCTGGGAGCCGCAGAGCTTTATAGGGAGAGAGCGGCACGTCAGTACAAAGTGCGTTTGTATACAACGTCATGCGCGGTACAATAGTCATTTGGCCTCACATCTGGGAGCCGCAGAGCTTTACAGGGAGAGATAGCGGCACGTCAGTACAAAGTGCGTTTGTATACAACGTCATGCACGGTACAATAGTCATTTGGCCTCACATCTGGGAGCCGCAGAGCTTTATAGAGAGATAGCAGCACGTCAGTACAAAGTGCGTTTGTATACAACGCCATGCACGGTACAATAGTCATTTAACCTCACATCTGGGAGCCGCAGAGCTTAATAGGGAGAGAGAGCGCAGCACGTCAGTACAAAGTGCGTTTGTATACAACGCCATGCACGGTACAATAGTCATTTAACCTCATATCTGGGAGCCGCAGAGCTTTATAGGGAGAGAGAGCGGCACGTCAGTACAAAGTGCGTTTGTATACAACGCCATGCACGGTACAATAGTCATTTGGCCTCACATCTGGGAGCCGCAGAGCTTAATAGGGAGAGAGAGCGGCACGTCAGTACAAAGTGCGTTTGTATACAACGCCATGCACGGTACAATAGTCATTTAACCTCACATCTGGGAGCTGCAGAGCTTTATAGGGAGAGAGAGCGCAGCACGTCAGTACAAAGTGCGTTTGTATACAACGCCATGCACGGTACAATAGTCATTTAACCTCATATCTGGGAGCCGCAGAGCTTTATAGGGAGAGAGAGCGGCACGTCAGTACAAAGTGCGTTTGTATACAATGCCATGCACGGTACAATAGTCATTTGGCCTCACATCTGGGAGCCGCAGAGCTTAATAGGGAGAGAGAGCAGCACGTCAGTACAAAGTGCGTTTGTATACAACGCCATGCACGGTACAATAGTCATTTGGCCTCACATCTGGGAGCCGCAGAGCTTAATAGGGAGAGAGAGCGGCACGTCAGTACAAAGTGCGTTTGTATACAACGCCATGCACGGTACAATAGTCATTTGGCCTCACATCTGGGAGCCGCAGAGCTTTATAGGGAGAGAGAGCGGCACGTCAGTACAAAGTGCGTTTGTATACAACGCCATGCGCGGTACAATAGTCATTTGGCCTCACATCTGGGAGCCGCAGAGCTTTATAGAGAGATAGCAGCACGTCAGTACAAAGTGCATTTGTATACAACGCCATGTGCGGTACAATAGTTATTTAACCTCACATCTGGGAGCCGCAGAGCTTTATAGGGGGAGAGCGCAGCACGTCAGTACAAAGTGCGTTTGTATACAACGTCATGCGCGGTACAATAGTCATTTGGCCTCACATCTGGGAGCCGCAGAGCTTAATAGGGAGAGAGAGCGGCACGTCAGTACAAAGTGCGTTTGTATACAACGCCATGCGCGGTACAATAGTCATTTGGCCTCACATCTGGGAGCCGCAGAGCTTTATAGGGAGAGAGCGGCACGTCAGTACAAAGTGCGTTTGTATACAACGTCATGCGCGGTACAATAGTCATTTGGCCTCACATCTGGGAGCCGCAGAGCTTAATAGGGAGAGATAGCAGCACGTCAGTACAAAGTGCATTTGTATACAACGCCATGCACGGTACAATAGTCATTTGGCCTCACATCTGGGAGCCGCAGAGCTTTATAGGGAGAGAGAGCGCAGCACGTCAGTACAAAGTGCGTTTGTATACAACGTCATGCGCGGTACAATAGTCATTTGGCCTCACATCTGGGAGCCGCAGAGCTTAATAGGGAGAGAGCGCAGCACGTCAGTACAAAGTGCGTTTGTATACAACGCCATGCGCGGTACAATAGTCATTTGGCCTCACATCTGGGAGCCGCAGAGCTTTATAGGGAGAGAGCGGCACGTCAGTACAAAGTGCGTTTGTATACAACGTCATGCGCGGTACAATAGTCATTTGGCCTCACATCTGGGAGCCGCAGAGCTTAATAGGGAGAGAGAGCGGCACGTCAGTACAAAGTGCGTTTGTATACAACGCCATGCGCGGTACAATAGTCATTTGGCCTCACATCTGGGAGCCGCAGAGCTTTATAGGGAGAGAGCGGCACGTCAGTACAAAGTGCGTTTGTATACAACGTCATGCGCGGTACAATAGTCATTTGGCCTCACATCTGGGAGCCGCAGAGCTTAATAGGGAGAGAGAGCGGCACGTCAGTACAAAGTGCGTTTGTATACAACGCCATGCACGGTACAATAGTCATTTGGCCTCACATCTGGGAGCCGCAGAGCTTAATAGGGAGAGAGCTCAGCACGTCAGTACAAAGTGCGTTTGTATACAACGCCATGCGCGGTACAATAGTCATTTGGCCTCACATCTGGGAGCCGCAGAGCTTTATAGGGAGAGAGCGGCACGTCAGTACAAAGTGCGTTTGTATACAACGTCATGCGCGGTACAATAGTCATTTGGCCTCACATCTGGGAGCCGCAGAGCTTTACAGGGAGAGATAGCGGCACGTCAGTACAAAGTGCGTTTGTATACAACGTCATGCACGGTACAATAGTCATTTGGCCTCACATCTGGGAGCCGCAGAGCTTTATAGGGAGAGAGAGCGGCACGTCAGTACAAAGTGCGTTTGTATACAACGTCATGCGCGGTACAATAGTCATTTGGCCTCACATCTGGGAGCCGCAGAGCTTTATAGGGAGAGAGAGCGGCACGTCAGTACAAAGTGCGTTTGTATACAACGTCATGCGCAATACAATAGTCATTTGGCCTCACATCTGGGAGCCGCAGAGCTTTATAGGGAGAGAGAGCGGCACGTCAGTACAAAGTGCGTTTGTATACAACGTCATGCGCGGTACAATAGTCATTTGGCCTCACATCTGGGAGCCGCAGAGCTTTATAGGGAGAGAGAGCGCAGCACGTCAGTACAAAGTGCGTTTGTATACAACGTCATGCGCGGTACAATAGTCATTTGGCCTCACATCTGGGAGCCGCAGAGCTTTATAGGGAGAGAGAGCGGCACGTCAGTACAAAGTGCGTTTGTATACAACGTCATGCGCAATACAATAGTCATTTGGCCTCACATCTGGGAGCCGCAGAGCTTTATAGGGAGAGAGAGCGGCACGTCAGTACAAAGTGCGTTTGTATACAACGTCATGCGCGGTACAATAGTCATTTGGCCTCACATCTGGGAGCCGCAGAGCTTAATAGGGAGAGCACGTCAGTACAAAGTGCGTTTCTCCATGCACGGTACAATAGTCATCGGGCAGATTGATGTCTGCAGCCTCAGAGCAGGTTATGGCGCAGCGGTCTTTAGACCATGACAGGTTGCGTTTAATCTACGTAAAAAAACACAACAGACTTAAAGGTACACTAAACCCACATTTTTTCTTTAATGATTCACATAGAGCAGCAATTTTAAGCAACTTTCTAATTTACTCCAATTATTAATTTTTCTTTGTTCTCTTGCTATCTTTATTTAAAAAGCAGGAATGTGATGCATGGGAGCCCCCATTTTTGGTTGAGAACCTGGGTTATGCTTGCTTATTGGTGGGTAAATGTCAGCCTCCAATAAGCAAGCGCTATTCATGGTGCTGAACCTAAAATGGTCTGGCTGCTAAGCTTTACATTCCTGCTTCTAAAATAAAGATAGCAAGAGAACGAAGAAAAATTAATAATAGGAGTAAATTAGAAAGTTGCTTAAAATTGCTGCTCTGTCTGAATCATGGAAGAAAAATATGGGGTTCAGTGTCCCTTTAACTATGGATGGCGGCAACATGAGTCACTAAATTCATCAATTAGACTAGAGGTCAAGAGCCCACAACGGAAGGGGCAGCAGAGCCCCCAATGCTCGGCCCATGGCCAGAAACAGGGTTTGCAGGGAGTTCCTGTGGCTCGCCTACTAAGGAGGACACCCTAAGCACACAGCTCAGCCATCACTCCACCCTGTTTAATTAGCCAAAGATGCAAAACCAGGGGCCAACACCTCCCACCACTATAGTGTTATAAAAATCTCACCCATAAGGGGATCCAGATCCGCTGACCGCACAAACCAGCTATCACTGAGAAGAGAAAAAACGTACAAACGCGGTCTTGCAAAGGCTAGCTCAAATAAACCAACCCAGCCATGTTAGCCTAAACACGCCATCAGTGAGCCGTAGACTCGTCGTTGCCATCCTAACATCTAGGGAGGGAGGGTGGAGCAACCAAGAATCTTCAGCCACAAGGATGGAAAAGAGGCCTTGCAGGACCTTATAACAGGAAGCTAAACTCCTCCCCACACAATGCAATATTGCTGCACCTAGCAACTACACCGCTCCTGCTCCAAGCACTTAATCTACACTATCATTGTTGTAAGGGAAGGAGACGCACAATGAAAATCATAATTTAAAAATCATACAAAACGAATAATTGAACTATTCACACAAAAAATTGTATTGTTAAGGTGCATCAAAAATCGTATTTTATCAAAAATCTAAAATTTGTATGTAAATTACACAGGAATAAATCATTAGATATGCACAGTGTAAAGTACACTGGATGCGCAAAAAATACTTATGGTACAAAATATAAAGCTTAATTGTTTTTTCGTAAAATCGGCTGAACATAATCGCTCTTTCAAATCCCAGCGTAATTCTCTAACATTTCCGCCCTACAGATCTCATAGCTTTTTATCACCAATTTAAAGGTGGTGAGTTTTTATCAACATACTTAATACCTTAATAGACAAACGCATGCATACAAAAATAGAGGCAATTGTAAGATGATATACGCAGAAAGCAGCGAAATGCGATTTATATTCACTGCAGTATTTAATTTTTAAAGTGCGTCCCCTGCTAACTACACAGCAAAGTTTCCCCTTCCAGTGAGCTCCATTATTTTTATTAGGAAACATCTCGCCACTTGCAGGGACTGCCACTTTTTAAAGATAATTCCGCCAGGGAAGCCTCTGCGACAGTCAGCAAGAAAAACCCTGTCTGATCTGGCGAGGAATAGATAATTGGCCCCTTAAACTCCATTAAGGTCACTGCAGTAACTGTTCACTTCTCGCCACGTAGAACGAGTTCCACTGTAAAGGACAATGGCGTCACTAAAATACCCTTCAAAACCTCGTAGAACAAACAAAAGAAAGCGTAAAAGATTCTCCCTCAAAGAAACAGCCTGCACTAATGCTTGCACAATAGGAAAAAAACTGAGACACTTCACAGGGAAACAGTCTTTATGAGTTCCAGATGCTGTGAAACTCCTGACCACGTCTACAACTGCTGCTGAGAGGGTGCCCCTCAGAGATGCCCCTAGTCAGCTGCCTACATTGTACTGTAAGCAACAAACAGAAACTGATTTCACCCTCACCCAGAGACAACACAGACGGATATGTGACACAAGATCTACTCACTTGTTGGCTAAGGAGATAAAGCCCTGGGGAGATGTGGGCATCTGGCAGAATTGCCACTTGCCCCAATTCATTAAAGGGAAAGAAAAGTAAAAAAATAACCTTCTGTGCTGCCCATTCTACTTCTCATTCTGGGTAGAAATGAAACCCTAACAAAGCGAAGCTCCGTTCACACGCAGATTAATTCCTCTTTCAGCTCTCACATTACAAATCTGAGAATCACAAACAAGGTTCCCAGCTCATATCCATCATTTTTACTATCGATTATTTGCAGAGCGCCAACAGATTCCGCAGCGCTCTTATGTCTACTTGCACTTATTTTCTGCTCCCTGAGATTATAATATTCAGTTTTATTGTGTTCAGTGCAACAACTGCGTATTTACTATTTCCCCCCACCACCACCACTTTTTCTTTAAAGGGACATGAAACCCAATTTTTTTCTTTCATGCTTTAGAAAGAGCAGCAATTTTAAACATCTTGCTAATTTGCTTCTATTATCTATTGTGCTTCATTCAACAAAACAAATGGCACACGTACATTTTTCACAACATAGAAAAGTTATATGCTCTTAAAGGGACAGTCTACCATAGAATTGTTATTGTTTTAAAAGATAATCCCTTTATAACCCATTCCCCAGTTTTGCATAACCAACAGTTATATTAATGTACTTTTTACCTCTGTGATTACCTTGTATCTAAGCCTCTGCAGACTGCTCCTTATCTCAGTTATATTAATGTACTTTTTACCTCTGTGATTACCTTGTATCTAGGAACCTTCTTCCAGCCCCCTGATCACATGACTGTGACTGTTTATTATCTATTGTCTTAAATTTAGCATTGTGTTGTGCTAGATCTTAAATAACTTTCTGTGCCTGAACACAGTGTTATCTATATGCCCCACGTGTACTTTCTGTGTTGAAAAGAGATTTAAAAAGCCTGTGATAAGAGGCAGCCCTCAAAGGCTTAGAAATTAGCATATGAGCCTACCTAGGTTTAGTTTAAACTAAGAATACCAAGAGAAAAAAGCAAATTTGATGATAAAAGTAAATTGGAAAGTTGATTAAAATTAAAAGTCCTATCTGAATAATGAAAGTTTAATTTATACTAGACTGTCCCTTTAACTACATATAGATGACAATTAGGCACATATAATGAAAACCTCTCACCCTCCTAGGATGTAAAGAGGCCCCTATTGGACCTTCCTGCTGCTGTAAAAAAGTTTAATAGGGGGAAGATAGTTTGGTCTATAGCCACTTTTGGGCTTAGTAATATAAAAAACAAAATGCAATATTCTTAGGGAATGTAACATTAATATCTGGTTTAGTAAAGCTCTTTTCATACTGATAATGAGATAATATAGTTTAACGACACGTGTATAATGTAAATTATATTAGAATTATCTATGGGATATTATAATAAACATAAACTAGAACCAGGAATATTAGCAGCAACAAAGGAATGGCTGTTTGCTTCCATCTGTTCAAAGCCTCCCGTTAGGTAACAATAAAACCACAATGTAAAGTAGTTGGCTAACTAAAGGAAAGAGATTAGGGGCTCATGTGTCCCTCAAATTGATGAGGATAAGGATTAAATTAAGAGGTCGGACTCTTTTGGCCCTGAGCGGTACTTTTAGTGTCCCGTTTACCTTACTGTCAGTGTATAAACCCATCTAGTAGGAAATGTTTGGTAGCCCCCTTTTTGGGGAATTTCTATCTAACAAACGTATCCAGTGATTTTATTGATATGAGCTGTCTACTTTATAATTCCCCAACAGCAACTGGAACTATGGTTGCCATGTCCCTCCGGCAGCAAGAGACACAGCTAAAACTATTCTTACTTGATCTGAGGGTGTTTATAGAGCTCACGTGTAAAGATATTTACCTAGATTACGAGTTTGCATTGCAGCTTTTAACGCTGAAAAAATGGCAATTTCAGCGTAAAAGCAGTAGTGCCGCTATTGGTAGTCATGTCGGTATTGCTATATCGCAAGCATTTTAGCCTGTAACGCAACGTCAATCCCGCACTCAAAAATATTATGTTTTTGTGTGGGATTTTCATAGCGCCAGTATTACAGGTTGTGCGGTCCGGCTAAAATGCTTGCATTACAGCCTATACCAACACGATCCATACCGCCATCTGAGACCAGTAGTTATGGATTTTGTGTAACAAAAATGTTTCACAAAACTCATAACTAAAGTGTTACAAAGTACATCGCCGCCACTAAATAAAGTTATTAACCACTAAACCTCTGGCTTCCCACATCCCACACACCAGTCATTTTTGTAGAGCTGGATGATCTATCTGAACAACTTTTTGAAGGCATTATACACACTAGTCTAGCTCCACCATCTCTTTTCCATCCTAAAAAAGAGGGCTTAGCTTATCTAGATGTATTTCAGAGTCTCGTTATGGAAGATTTTGAGAAACTTCCCTTACATAAGAGAAAACATTGTAATATCTGGCCCAATGAAAAAAAGACCCTATCTAGTTTGGCCAATAATAGTACCATAATCATTCGCCAGGCCGACAAAGGTGGAGGGATAGTGCTTCAAAATTACGATGACTACATTAATGAAGCACACAGAATCCTATTGGATAAAGATTACTATAGAAAGCTAGATAAAGATCTTACAGACTCATATTCAAAAGATTTAATAAAATTGATCTCTTATGGTCACAATAATGGCATTCTTAAGAAAAAAGAAAAAACATTTTTTTGATTCCTAGAAATTGTAACATCCCCTATTACTACCATCTAACTAAGATACATAAGAACATACACAATCCTCCTGGTAGACCAATAATTGCGGGTATGAACAGCATAACTGACAAAATATCATCATATATAGATTTTTATTTACAGAGATATGTTACACAACTACAGTCCTACATTAGGGATACAACAGATCTTCTACTTAAGCTCTCTAACAGAAAAAAATGATCATTTGTATTGGGCGTCCTGCGACGTCAGTTCACTTTATTCTAACATCAAACATGACATAGGTATTAATTCTATAGACAGTTTTTTGAGTGACGATCCTTATATGCCTGACATCCAAAATAATTATTTGTTGGAACTTATTGGCTTTATATTGACCCATAATTATTTTCAATTCATGGACAATTTTTATATCCAAATTAAGGGGACGGCCATGGGGACCAGATTTGCTCCCAGTTTTGCTAATTTGTTTATGGGTTCATTTGAAACCAAATATATTTACAACACAAAATGGGAGTCAAATCTGGTCTTCTATGGCCGTGACATAGACGATCTATTATTCCTATGGAGAGGACCTATGGACTCTCTCAAGGATTTTCAAAATGAGGTGAATATGAATGATATGGGTATCCAATTCACATGGAACATACAAGAAGACCAGATTGACTTTTTAGATGTTTCACTAATGTGGGATGAGAATAATCATATAAAGTCCTAGCAGTAGACAGCAATATTTTTTTAGATTTTTATAGCAACCATTATTCTAGTTGGAAACTAAACATCCCTTACACCCAATTTAGACGAATTCGGAGAAATTGTACAGACATCACTACATATGATATGCAAAGTCAAATTCTCAAAAACAGATTCAAAGAAAAACATTATCCAGATGCACTCATTGAATCTGGTTTTCTTAAAGTACGTTCTCTCAATAGAGAGGATTTGTTCAAAATTAATAGCAAAAAGAACCCTATTCACGACTCACGATATGAATCCACATTCATTACAAGATACAATGACAATCACAAAGAAATAAGAAACATTCTTTCAAAACATTGGGTTCTACTCAGAAGAGACCCTATTTTTCAACAAATTCTGGGTAAGAACCCTAGCTGTACCTTCAGAAGAGCACCAACCTTAAAGGAAAAATTAGCACCTGGCAAGGTAGTTATGTGCAAACATAGATCATTTTTCAGTAAGAAGAAAAATACATCCTCTTCTACCACTTTCTATCACAATGAACTTAAAGTAGGAGTTTACAGATGTAACAATAGTAGATGTCACAGGGTTTGGGTGGAAAAAGAGCTAAATGCCCTTTTAAGGGCAATGCCCATACAAATGCCATTTTCAGCGCAATGGGGAGCTTAGGTTTTTTTAGACAGGATTTTATTTGGGGGGTTTGGTGGTGTGGGTGGTGGGTTTAACTGTTGGGGGGGTTGTATTTTTTTTTACAGATAAAAGAGCGGATTTCTTTGGGACAATGCCCCGCAAAAGGCCCTTTTAAGGGCTATTGGTAGTTTAGTTTAGGCTAGGTTTTTTTTGGGGGGGGGGCTTTTTTATTTTGATAGGGCTATTAGATTAGGTGTAATTAGTTTAAATATTTGATAATTTCTTTTTTTATTTTGTGCAATTTAGTGTTAGTTTATTTTTGTAATTTAGTTAATTGTATTTAATAAATGTAATTTATTTAATTGTAGTGTAAGGTTAGGTGTTAGTGTAACTTAGGTTAGGTTTTATTTTACAGGTACATTTGTATTTATTTTAGCTAGGTAGTTATTAAATAGTTAATAACTATTTAATAACTATTCTACCTAGTTAAAATAAATACAAACTTAGCTGTGAAATAAAAATAAAACCTAAGATAGATACAATGTAACTATTAGTTATATTGTAGCAAGCTTAGGGTTTATTTTATAGGTAAGTATTTAGTTTTACATAGTAATTATTTAGTTAATGATAGTAATTTTTATTTAGATTTATTTTAATTATATTTGTTAGTAGGTGTTAGGGTTAGACTTAGGGTTAGGGGTTAATAACTTCAGTATAGTGGCGACGACGTTGGGGGCGGAAGATTAGGGGTTAATAACTGTAATGTAGGTGGCGGCGACATTGGGGGCGGCAGATTAGGGGTTAATAAGTATAATGTAGGTGGCGGCGAGGTCGGGCGGCAGATTAGGGGTTAATAATATTTAACTAGTGTTTGCGATGCAGGAGTGCGGTGGTTTAGGGGTTAATATGTTTTTTTTTTAGAATCAAAGATTTTTATTGAGGCAATACGAGAAAAAGAAAGTACATATACAGAATATACTTTTTGCATTACTTTGGTAAATTTTGCATACAAGACATTGTTTATCCATTGAACAATGAAGCCTTTTCATATAAAAGAATAAAGAAATCTTAATTCAGATATCATACATGTATCTCACCAAAAGAATGTAATGAAAATGAAGGGCATTGTATGCGAATACAAGATCAAATACATATAATCAAGCATTACCTCTTTTTTCTTTTTGTTTCTTATATAAACACATAACCAAGTGATAGAATTTAAACAGCCTGAAAATCTTATACTTCTTATAGGATGGTAGATTAATTATAATATGGATGTATTAATTATCTGGAAATGGACAAATTATAGGGTGTCACAACAAGTTGCTCCTACTAAATGCACGTTATTGGAGGACAAGTTGCCTCATTTTCTTTATAGACAAAAGCATAGGAGCAACTTAGAACAGTACAATATCGATAGCGGGTAAATACCGCTTGTTTGTCCACCTAAAATAAGGGTGGACGGTAGCTAAATATTGTGGGCGGGGGGGGGGGCGGAGCCATAAGTGATATTGGAGCCAACAAATTTCCCAGGTTGTTATTATGTTGGCTGATCTTTATAAGTATGCTTAAGTAGAAACCTGATAAAAGTCCCTGGGCTTTTGTGTATAAAATGAGTAAAATTACATTCTGAAGCAGTTATTCTCAAAGAGGGGTATGAGGATGTATGCACTATGAGATATAAGACAAATGATATCATACATGGTATATAATGAGATATAGGGGGCTTCCATATGAGCTCCTCTCCTGGGGAGATGGCACCTACAGGCGATAAGGGAAAAGGGAATAGGGGTATGACCCGCAGGCAACAAGTACCGGCGGGAAAGGGGGGAGAGGAGCCTAACATTAATAAATGATGTGCTCTTATGATGAGGTGGTGCTGTATCTGAAACTACATACCTACAACATCAGGGTTTGTAGGGTATGGAAACTATATACATGCTAAGACTTCTAGCGGGTACAGGCTATGTGATACCACAACAGGAAATAGCAAAGTGTAAAATGCCAACTCCACTGGTTCGGCCGCAACCAGCAGATCAGGCTTAGAGTAGCTTACGGAACCCTTCTAAAGAAATATACAACAGCCATACATATTGGAAATACTATCTGGCTATCATAATACCCTCCACAAACCTCTACAGCAAATTCCTTACAGCCATAAATCATACAATAATAGCACAAGACATTTGTAGTTATCTTGCTATAGAGCTCAGGTTCTGTATGACTTTAAGGATTTATATGTGGTTATCAGATAGTTGTAATATTTTCCATGGTCCCACTTTGTCAAATCTCCAGTGCGCCATGTTGGGCAAAACATCCTTTACAGTACAGGACAAATGTTATCAGTACATGTATTTACAAGCAAGCGTGGGCTGAGTGAGCTAGGGATAACTGCCCAGGTTTTCAGGAGCGCGGATACACAATAGCCAGTTAATATAATACAGCGAAGTTTCACTCACAAAGTCCCATAATAATTAGCAGATTCTCATACTTAAAAACATAAGTAAAACAAACAATTCTGCATATAACTTAACTTTGAAAATAGGTGTGACATAGAGCTATATAAAAGTTCAGTTCCCATATGTCAATAGGCTCAGTCTATAACATATTCTAACCAAAATAAGAGGTTGTGCTACCATTAACAAATAAAAAACGTACAATTATAGTATGATATTATATATGAGATGGATTTCAAATGTATGGTCTCTCTCTAATAGTTTTAATAGAAGGAGATCTCCACTGAGGTCTAATCAGTGGATAGTGAAATTCTGGAGACAGAACTATAAACCTCTTTTGGGAGCTATAAGTATACTCAGATATTAAGGTATTGGGGGGGAGGCGGAGCTATGATAGGAATCTCTATATGGAGTGCAACTGGTATAAAGGTAGATAGGTATAGAAGGTGAGGCAGTTAAACCTAATAAATACTCTAACTATATATTCAAAGTCTAAAGGGTATGGGAGGGAAATTTGCTGGTGCATACCTAAATATTACCCAATCTCGGCTATGATGGATTAGTAGAGACTTACACAACAAGGGATAGTGGGTACATTCAACCAAGACAAAGTCTCTAGGGTGGTAGATATTAATACCTGTAGGCCTAAAAATACATCATTGATAAACAGAGTCTCATGCCAGATAAGGTGTCTCTATAGTGGCTTTGTAGTAGGCTGTTTTATAATCCCTGATGTGAGAAGTCTGAAGTGAATTAGTTGCTTAAGGTATCTTTAATTCTCAGTGAGGAGACTAGACTAGCTGTGATACATTTAGTTTAACATTGCTATAAGGGCAAAACCACGCCACATGGTATATATAGAAGATAGTACCCTGGTTACTGAGATGGGCTCACTTTGCTTAAGCTAGAGTGAGGAAAGCATAGGCCCATATGGCTGTACAAAATGCAATATAACATAACCTAGGCGTATAAAGAAAAATATTAACTGCAATTAGAGCTGAGGGCCATTAATGTGGGTATTGAGAGCTGCGTCCTGGCTAGGACTAAATACATTGTGCTATACCTGGGTATAGGATTTTTCAATTATTAGTCGAAGTATATAATAATAGGTATTGAGCAGCAGGCTCTAGCAGCTCTCTCATAGAGGCTACAGGAAAGCTCTAAAGTGATAGTAAGTTGAAATCAGGACCACAATGGTACAGCTACTATAGGTGAGGGATATAATTTGTCTCTCCCCCCAGGGGTTGTTGTCTCCACCGGACACAGGCGGGAAAGGGAAGTTGGATATGACCCGCCCTGACGGACAGGGCGGGAAAGGGTGGGGGGAGATACCGTTCCTAACTTTAACCCTACACGGCATGAGAATAGTGAATTGTAAGGAGGCTTTCAGGATACTCTTCCTATAAATTGAGTTTCCTATTACATAACAGAGTATACAACATACAGTAAACATTTCTGATAAAAATAGCATGGGAAGAGAAGAGCATTATAGGAGCAATATAGCAGGGACCCTATGGAAGTCCTTAAATATAATCTCCCATGTGTCTTGCATGAATGTAAATTTAAACTAATAGAGGAGGTTACATGAGCAAAGCTTTTGTACATTCACGAGGCAAACTTTCAACTGTGTTAACAATTAACAGTATGCTGAGTAACAAAAATTGCACATCTGAAAACCAATAACCCCTCTGGGATGAGTGACCTGTATGCAAGTGGTTTATACTGAAAAAAAATAAAAAAAATAGTAGCAGTTTGAAGATGTGCCTTCTACTTAATAGAAACATTAACTGCTGTATAATAGCATCTTTTCAGAAATTAGTACAGATTACTGCAAGAATGCATTAAACATAAAAACAGCAAAATAACATTTAAGGTCTGATACATAAAGGTATAAGATGATATTGTTAACATTAGAGCTTATAAAGAGGCTGTGTTTATGTAGGTAGGTAGGCACAAAGCTTCCCATAAATGAGAGGTACCATTAAACTGGGGTGTAGACAGTGTATAGAACATTAATGAAATAGCTGAGCTGTACAGATTGCTATAGGAGCATAGAGCTGAGATCTTCAAAGCATATTTCGTTTAGTAAATATATAAAGCACAGTTTTGGGCACATCCTGAAATATAAACTGGTAGGATATCCTCACAAAAATTGTAAGTGAGCTCTCAGGACTTGCGGCATATGTAATGACTGAGCCCTTCAAAGTGTATCAGTATGGTCCCATCTTCACCCCACACCGGTCTTTGTGTTTTGATTTTGGGGCAGAATACAGGCAGGCTGCGGTGCTGGATTGTATGATAACAGCAGCATGCTGGGCTTAGCGTTGCAATACTTTGCATTCGGAGCAACCATAAAGACCTCAGGCAGAAGACAAATGAGTAGCACTGTTGCAGCCCAAGGGCCGTTGGAAGACAAATCATGTGCCGGTGAAGATGTACTTGCAGTGTCATACCATGACTCCACTGGTAGGGTATAACAAACGGGAGTTGCTTGTGGTGTTAGTAGAGGCTCCGCAACTCGCTGTTGAGGGTATGTTTCTTCAGCAGTAATTGATCCGACTATGTGTTCATGCCCTGTTGATTCCCCTATGTGGGGCCCGGGATATCTTTTATCATCCATGCGCATAAACACTGAACACTGAAGGGTGTCATAGCTCACATGCGGTGCGTCCAACGTATATCCTTTGATTGCCTCTACCTCCTCACTTGTCAGCACAGCTTGTCTCTCACTCATAGCTGTTCTAAGGACTGCTACTAGGTCGTCGTGATGGGCATCCATAGAGAGCATCAACTTGTTTAGCAAAGAGATAACTTGCCCCTCCATTGCGTGCTGTATATATCCAATGGCAGTCACAGTGCGTATATGTTCTATAAGATGGCGTATCGCCTCACACTGTAAACGTAGCAGGCCGAAGAGAGTCTTAGGCTAGTGTAGGATCAAACGCTGTTTGCAAAGCCATTTTAGGATTCAAAACACTCCTCAGGGCTTAATAAAGATTATTGCTGAAAATATAATCCCTTAATGTGCTCAAAGTGGTAAAGTTTTTATATTAGTTACAGGAGCTCTGAAAAGATGCATCTTTCCACTTCGGCAGTTGGCTCCGCCCCCTCGGGGTTAATATGTTTATTATAGTGGCGGCGATGTCCGGAGCGGCAGATTAGGGGTTAATAATTTTATTTTAGTGTTTGCAATGCGGGAGGGCCTCGGTTTAGGGGTTAATAGGTTGTTTATGGGTGTTAGTGTACTTTGTAACACTTTAGTTATGAGTTTTATGGTACGGCTTTGTAGCGTAAAACTCATAACTACTGACTTTTAGTTTACGGTATGGATCTTATAGTTTTAGCCTCTAACGCTCACTTTTTGGCCTCCCAGGCAGACTCGTAATACCGGTGCTGTGGAAGTCCCATTGAAAAAGCACTTTTTAAAAGCTGCGGTAGTTACGTTGCGTTACGGCCAAAAAAGTGTGCGGTGCACCTAAACCTGCAAGACTCATAATACCAGCGGTAGTGAAAAAGAGCCTTAACGCTGAAACTCGTAATCTAGCTGATAATTAACACTAAAATCACGAAAAATAAAAAACACTAAGATTACAAAAAAATAAACTAAATTATCAAAAATAAAAACGATTATATCTAATCTAATAGCCCTATAAAAATAAAAAGCCCCCCCAAAATAAAAACACCCCCTAGCCTACAATAAACTACCAATAGCCCTTAAAAGGGCCGTTTGTAAGGCATTGCCCTAAAGAAATCAACTCTTTTTTACCTGTAAAAAAATATAAAGCCCCCCCAACTGTAAAACCCACCACCCAACCAACCCCCCAAAATAAAAAACCTAACTCTAAAAAAAACCTAAGCTACCCATTGCCCCTAAAGGGGCATTTGTATGGGCATTTAGCTCTTTTGCATTGCACTTTCAAAGCCCAAAACCCTAATCTAAAAAAAAAAAACACCCACATTTAAAAAAAAAAAAACAACAACTAACACTAACCCCAGAAGATCTACTCACGGTTTCTGAAGTCCGCACATCCATCTCCATTCAGGGGGCGAGGTCTTCATCACTTTCATCCATCTCGGGGATGTCTTCTATCCTCATCCCAGGGGCGCGAAGCAGAGCTATCCTAGAAGTGGATCCCATCCTGTGCGGAGCGTCCTCTTCATACGGTCACCGCCGTACACTGAAGTTGAATGTAAGGTAGCCATTTCAAAATGGCGTACCTTGCATTCCTATTGGCTGATTTGATTCTTCATATTCAAATCAGCCAATAGAATGAAAGCTTCTGAAATTCTATTGGCTGTTCAAAACAGCCAATAGGATGAGAGCTACTGAAATCCTATTGGTTGTTGAAATCAGCCAATAGGATTTCAGTAGTTCTCATCCTATTGACTGTTTTGAACAGCCAATAGGATTTCAGAAGCTCTCCTCCTATTGGCTGATTTTGAATTTGAAGAATCAAATCAACCAAAAGGAATGCAAGGTACGACATTTTGAAACGGCTACCTTGCATTCAACTTCAGTGTACTGCGGCGACTGTATAAAGAGGACGCTCCGCGCAGGATGGCATCGGCTTCCAGGATATCCCTGCGCTGCCGGGATGAAGATACAAGATGCCCCCGGGATGGATGAAGACCTCGCCGTCTGAATGGAGATGGATCTTCTGGGATTAGTGTTAGTTTTTTTTAATTTTTTTGGGTGTTTTTTTTTTTTTTAGATTAGGGTTTGGGCTTTAAAAAAGAGCTAAATGCCCTTTTAAGGGCAATGCAAAAGAGCCTTAGGTTTTTTTTAGAGTTAGGTTTTTTATTTTGGGGGGGTTGGTTGGGTGGTGGGTTTTACTGTAGGGGGGACTTTGTATTTGTTTACAGGTAAAATAACTGATTTCTTTACGGCTATTTGTAGTTTATTGTAAGTTAGGGGGTGTTTTTATTTTGGGGGGGCTTTTTTATTTTTATAGGGCTATTAGATTAGGTGTAATTGTTTTTATTTTGGATAATTTTGTTTATTTTTTTGTAATCTAGGGCCACACAAACTATGGTGCACATTCTTTAGCCCTTACCTAGGGCCACATAAACTATGGTGCACATTTTTCTGTCTTTACCTGGGGCCACACAAACTATGGTGCACATTCTTTAGCCCTTACCTAGGGCCACATAAACTATGGTGCACATTCTTCATCCCTTACCTTGGGCAACACAAACTATGGTGCACATTCTTTAGCCCTTACCTAGGGCCACATAAACTATGGTGCACATTATTTAGCCCTTACCTAGGGCCACATAAACTATGGTGCACATTTTTCTGTCTTTACCTGGGGCCACATAAACTATGGTGCACATTCTTCTGTCTTTACCTGGGGTCACACAAACTATAGTGCCCATTGTTCTGTCTTTACCTGGGGCCACACAAACTATAGTGCCCATTGTTCTGTCTTTACCTGGGGCCACACAAACTATTTTGTACATTCTTCTGTCTTTACCTGGGGCCACACAAACTATTTTGTACATTCTTCTGTCTTTACCTGGGGCCACACAAACTATGGTGCACATTCTTCTGTCTTTACCTGGGGCCACACAAACTATAGTGCCCATTGTTCTGTCTTTACCTGGGGCCACACAAACTATGGTGCACATTCTTCTGTCTTTACCTGGGGCCACACAAACTATGGTGCACATTCTTCTGTCTTTACCTGGGGCCACACAAACTATAGTGCCCATTGTTCTGTCTTTACCTGGGGCCACACAAACTATGGTGCACATTCTTCTGTCTTTACCTGGGGCCACACAAACTATGGTGCACATTCTTCTGTCTTTACCTGGGGCCACACAAACTATGGTGCACATTCTTCTGTCTTTACCTGGGGCCACACAAACTATGGTGCACATTCTTCTGTCTTTACCTGGGGCCACACAAACTATAGTGCACATTCTTCTGTCTTTACCTGGGGCCACACAAACTATAGTGCCCATTGTTCTGTCTTTACCTGGGGCCACACAAACTATGGTGCACATTCTTCTGTCTTTACCTGGGGCCACACAAACTATGGTGCACATTCTTCTGTCTTTACCTGGGGCCACACAAACTATGGTGCACATTCTTCTGTCTTTACCTGGGGCCACACAAACTATAGTGCCCATTGTTCTGTCTTTACCTGGGGCCACACAAACTATGGTGCACATTCTTCTGTCTTTACCTGGGGCCACACAAACTATGGTGCACATTCTTCTGTCTTTACCTGGGGCCACACAAACTATGGTGCACATTCTTCTGTCTTTACCTGGGGCCACACAAACTATGGTGCACATTCTTCTGTCTTTACCTGGGGCCACACAAACTATGGTGCACATTCTTCTGTCTTTACCTGGGGCCACACAAACTATGGTGCACATTCTTCTGTCTTTACCTGGGGCCACAAAATAGTGTTTTTTATTTTTCGTGATTTTAGTGTTAATTATTTTTGGTAAACTTAGATTATTTAATTTCTTCGTAGGATTTGTTTTTTTTAGTTGTAATTTAGATATTTTAATTGGTAGTATTTTTATTTTATTAGATTAGTTAGGTTAGGTTAATTTTATAGTTTTAATGTTAGGTTTATATTTATTTCATTGGTAAGTTTTTTTATTTATTTAAATAGAGTTATATTGTAATTTTAATTTAAAGTTAGGGGGGTGTTAGGTTTAGGGGTTAATAGTTTAATTTAGTGTTTTGCAATGTGGGGGGCCGGCGGTTTAGGGGTTAATAGGTTTTTTTAGTGTCGGAGATGTGGGAGGCTGGAGGTTTAGTGGTTAATAACTTTAGTGGCGGCAATGTCGGGGAGCGGCGGAATAGGGGTTAATAGCTTTTATTAGTGGCGGCAATGTTGGGGACAACAGATTAGGGGTTAATAACTTTATTATAGTGGCGGCGATGTCGGGGAGCGGCGGAATAGGGGTTAATAACTTTATTATAGTGTCGGGGATGTCTGGGGTGGCAGATTAGGGGTTAATAACTTTATTATAGTGCCGGCGATGTCTGGGGTGGCAGATTAGGGGTTAATAACTTTATTATAGTGGCGGCGATGTCGGGGGCAGCAGATTAGGGGTGTTTAGACTTGGGGTTTATGTTATGGTGTTTTTGAGCTCGCATTGCGATTGAGCTCGCATTCTATTGGCTGATTGGATCAGCCAATAGGATTGAACTTAAATCCTTTTGGCTGATTGCATCAGCCAATAGGATTTTTTCACCTTAATTCCGATTGGCTGATAGAATTCTATCAGCCAATCTGAATCTAAGGGACACCATCTTGGATGACATCACTTAAAGGTACCTTCATTCAACAAGAAGACGTGGATTGAAGAGGATGCTCCGCCTCAGATGTCTTGAAGATGGATCCGCTCCGCGCCGGATGTATGAAGATAGAAGATGCAGTCTGGATGAAGACTTCTGCCCGTCTGGAGGACCACTTCTGCCCGTCTGGAGGACCACTTCTGCTGGATTCTTTGAGGACTTCGGCCCGGTTGGGTGAAGACTTCTCTCGGTAAGGTGATCTTCAAGGGGTTAGTGTTAGTTTTTTTAAGGGGGTATTGGGTGGGTTTTAGAGTAGGGTTGGTTGTGTGGGTTTTAATGTTGGGGGGGATTTGTAATTTTTTTACAGGTAAAAGAACTGATTACTTTGGGGCAATGCCCCACAAAAGGCCCTTTTAAGGGCTATTTGTAATTTAGTGTAGGGTAGGGCTTTTTTTATTTTTGGGGGGGCTTTTTTATTTTGTTAGGGGGATTAGATTAGGTGTAATTAGTTTAAAAATCTTGTAATTTGTTTATTATTTTCTGTAATTTAGTGTGGGGGGGGTTGTACTTTAGATAATTTTATTTAATTGTATTTAATGTAGGGAATTAATTTAATTATAGTGTAGTGTTAGGTGTTAGTGTAACTTAGGTTAGGTTTTATTTTACAGGTACTTTTGTATTTATTTTAACTAGGAAGTTATTAAATAGTTAATAACTAGTAACTATTCTAGTTAAAATAAATACAAATTTGCCTGTGAAATAAAAATAAAACCTAAGCTAGATACAATGTAACTATTAGTTATATTGTAGCTAGCTTAGGGTTTATTTTACAGGTAAGTATTTAGTTTTAAATAGGAAAAATGTATTTAATGATAGGAATATTTATTTATATTTATTTAAATTATATTTAAGTTAGGGGGTGTTAGGGTGTGAGTTAGACTTAGGTTTAGGGGTTAATACATTTATTAGAGTTGCGGTGGGCTCCGGGAGCGGCGGTATAGGGGGTAAACAGTATAGTGTAGTGTGGATGTTTAGTGACAGAGTACCAATAAAGCTGGGAAAAAGCCAAAGAGAAGTGAGATGGATGACTGTTAGTTACACTAACAACACTACTCAGCGCTAGGTATAGATATGGAGCCTCGAGTGTTAAAGGACAAATAAATACTAAGTCAGATTATGTGTATTATAACTATTATATAGATGAGCAAGTAGCTTTCATAAATTCTGCAACAATAGTCCTCCTTTGTAATCAAAGTTCCATTAGCCAGACAGTACCTTTAGCTCACATTGCTTCTTTTGGTGAAATCGTTTCCAATTCTATTGTCAGCTTCCAAGCAGATCCTTGACCTTTTCTTTGTCTTTTCTTTTCCTCCTCTCTGCAGCTCCTTTTAAATCCCTTCTTTCTCAAGGGATTGTGGGATCCAGGATCCAGAATAGATTAGACAGGAAAAACAAATTTGACATTGGATGTGTTTCCTACAAGAGATCTTTGCTGTTTGTGTCCTCCTGTATTTTGGACTTCAAATTTGTTTCTGGACTCCTTGGATTATCATTGCTGCTTAGTTACCAGTGATCTGTGGTCTGTGGGTGCTGTGCATGGAAACGAAGTGTTTTTATCTTTGCAATAAATAAAGGCAATTTTTAATATATATCTGGTGAGTAGTTTTATCACATATTGCGCTACTTTTGTGTTATAACTGCACTTGAATCCTCTCTCTCTTGCGCTTTTGTTTTTCCTGTCTAATCGATGACTGTTAGTTAACAACAGTCCGCTGCTCATCGCCCCATACTTGGCGCGCAGCTTTTTGACAGCTTTTTTTGGTAACTTTGGAGAACGTATTCAGGTCCGCGGCAGCGATGTTAGGCGATCTTAGGCGAGCGTATTGGTGCCGTTGAATGCAAGTAAGTTGACGCCTTGATAAGTAGATGCCAAGGGCTGAAGAATGTGCTCCATAGTTTGTGTGGCCCCAGGTAAAGGCAGAATAATGTGCACCATAGTTTATGTGGCCCTAGGTAAGGCCCCAGGTAAAGGCAGGAGAATGTGCACCATAGTTTGTGTGGCCCCAGGTAAAGGCAGAAGAATGTGCACCATAGTTTGTGTGGCCCCAGGTAAAGACAGAAGAATGTACACCATAGTTTATGTGGCCCTAGGTAAGGGCTAAAGAATGTGCACCATAGTTTATGTGGCCCTAGGTAAGGGCTAAAGAATGTGCACCATAGTTTGTGTGGCCCCAGGTAAAGACAGAAGAATGTGCACCATAGTTTATGTGGCCCTAGGTAAGGGCTAAAGAATGTGCACCATAGTTTGTGTTGCCCAAGGTAAGGGCTGAAGAATGTGCACCATAGTTTATGTGGCCCTAGGAAAGGGCTGAAGAATGTGCACCATAGTTTATGTGGCCCTAGGGAAGGGCTGAAGAATGTGCACCATAGATTATGTGGCCCTAGGTAAGGGCTGAAGAATGTGCACCATAGTTTATGTGGCCCTAGGTAAGGGCTGAAGAATGTGCACCATAGTTTGTGGCCCTAGGTAAGGGCAGAAGAATGTGCACCATAGTTTGTGGCCCTAGGTAAGGGCTGAAGAATGTGCACCATAGTTTGTGGCCCTAGGGAAGGGCTGAAGAATGTGCACCATAGTTTATGTGGCCCTAGGTAAAGGCAGAAGAATGTGCACCATAGTTTGTGTGGCCCCAGGTAAGGGCTGAAGAATGTGCACCATAGTTTGTGTGGCCCCAGGTAAGGGCTGAAGAATGTGCACCATAGTTTGTGGCCCTAGGTAAGGGCTGAAGAATGTGCACCATAGTTTGTGTGGCCCTAGGTAAGGGCTGAAGAATGTGCACCATAGTTTGTGGCCCTAGGTAAGGGCTGAAGAATGTGCACCATAGTTTGTGTGGCCCCAGGTAAAGGCAGAAGAATGTGCACAATAGTTTGTGTGGCCCCAGGTAAAGGCAGATTAATGTGCACAATAGTTTGTGTGGCCCTAGGTAAGGGCTGAAGAATGTGCACCATAGTTTGTGTGGCCCCAGGTAAAGGCAGAAGAATGTGCACAATAGTTTGTGTGGCCAAAGGTAAAGGCAGATTAATGTGCACAATAGTTTGTGTGGCCCTAGGTAATGGCTGAAGAATGTGCACAAGTGAACAAGGATAAGAGGAATCCCTTCCTTGGGAGGGGGGCATAAAATGCTTCACAGAAGTCAATATATTTGTCCTTCTGCCATATGCCCTATTGTCCTGAGTGGCTGATCTAAACAATAAATAACTTAATCACCATTAACCTTAATTAACCTATAAGACACAACACAAAAAAACATGGCTGTAAGACCCGTGAGTCATATTTATTAGAAAACAACAGGGAAAAAACAGCAGGTAACTCTTTAAATATATCATTCAAAACAAGTGGCAGCAATCGGGCGCCCAAGTACAAACCCCTGCAAAGAGATGGTCATGAACCCAAGCCGCCGATGACAAGTGGAGCTCAGCTACACACAGTTAATGATATAAATGTTGGGTGTTATTCGGCCCCGTTACAACTCCAGGAGAGATACCCCCAGGCTCAATACAAGAGAGAGAGAAGAGAGAGAGACTGACTGACTATATGTTGATCTGGATTTTGAACTAATTTGTGACTCCCTGACTTGTTTTCAGGAAGAAGTGGTTCGGGCCTGTTCTCATTATACACAAACTAATTACAGCGTAAATAACCCTGCGCTGATGCAATACTGCAGGTGTCTATACAACAAAGAAATCAAACAAACTTTGCAAGTGAACTTTTTTCTTTTTATTTAATTCATAACCTGATTCTAAAGCACATAAACACCAATTACTGGCAAATGATGTTTATTACAAAAATAAAAGGCAGCTCTTCAGTTTGCTTTATACTGCGCTGCGGAAGAATCTCGTGTAACAAATAATACGGTTCCCATCTCTGCCATCATCCCAAGGGGAATATTATAGTAAAGTGAAGTGATTTAATAGACACATTTAGAGAAGAATAAATACAAAGAGAGAAAAACAATTGGATGTGAAGCAGTTGTACAAAACGCACACTGCGCCAGCTTCTCGTGTATGAAAGATTTAATACTTTATTTAGACGTCATTAATTCTGCCAATCAGCCGTATACACAGCACCTGTTACCAACTTTTAACAAATTACCGAGTCCAAACTTAGTGCTACATTAACCAACTAAATGAGAGCTGAGCGGCTGCAAAAACTGATAAAAACGTAAATCACAATGGATAAACTGACAGCGATAAACGTTATTATCTAACTCAAGATAAAAAGTAAACACTGATACATACATTATATATAATCACCCAGAGGAGCTAAATTACAGTCAAACACCTTGTTATTGTACTAATTTCACATTCAACACAAAAAAGGGGCTTTTAAAAACAGGGCTTTACCTTGTCAGGCCTGGGGCTTTAGCCCCAATTAAGCTACTCATTACCATGGTCTGCAACTCTTTAGCATATTAAGTGGTATATTTGCATATGAAGACACTCATTAGCATATTAAGTGGTATATTTGCATATGAAGACACTCATTAGCATATTAAGTGGTATATTTGCATATGAAGACACTCATTAGCATATTAAGTGGTATATTTGCATATGAAGACACTCATTAGCATATTTCAGGCCTTTATATTTCACACATAGCATGGCATAGATGCATGAGCCGGGGTAACGCCTCAGATTATCCCTCTAATAACAATATGACCCAGTCACTCCGGTAGCAGACACCAGGAGACCACACACATGGGCTGGAGGGCAAGTTACTACAGGGGCACTATGGCTGCAGTACACTTCAACCTCTGGCAGTTAATGGGTTAAACATATATGTATTTATCCAGAAGAGGTTACATAATCTTATAGACTTCACTGTTTGATGTGACCTGTGTGACCATGTATATTATTTCTGCTATCTAAGGGCCAGTAACAATAATATTGCATGTATGAAGCATACGGTAAGTAGTTTATAGACTGCAGTGTGACAATTACATAGAGATCAGGAGATGCCACACTCCATACAGGGTAGTTAGTCTACAGTCTAGCAGAGGTCAGTATGGCGCTGTTGGCATCACTAACGCAGGACACTCCGCACACATTTACACGTATGATACCTCGAGCTGAAGAGATGAAGGTGGCATCTCTCACCAACAGCTGCAGCATGAGGCCTGTCTGTGTTATAGGATACATGAGCCAGTGTAACCTCAGTGCCAGGGAGAAGGTCACATTGGAACGTACAAGTCAGATTGTTGGGTAGGAGGGAACGTGTAAGTCAGTAGAAATAAAGCTACAGAGATGAACTGCTGGGGAATACAGACACAAACAAACTGTGAGGGTAAGGGACAGACTTAGTGACAGGCTTCTGTAGAATTCCCACTACCCCCTATGGCTCTCATGTTTATATGATCTATATATTTCATCTTCATGGGCTGTTGTATACAGAGAACCCAGAACTAGATTTGCAAAGCTATCATAGAAAACTACTGGACTTGTTGGATTTCTTCATTCAGCAGTTACAGGAAGGATTGCATTTTTTAAATGCCGCCACTAGAAATTTTGGGGCTCCTTACTTAACCATTGATCACCCCCCCCCCCTCCTTTGACATGTGCAATTTTTTACCAAGTGACTAAAACGTATATGCATTTTAGTCAAACTTGGAAATGTTGTAAAGGTAGTAACACTCATACACTGAAACACACACTCGCACATAAGGATTCACATATAGACACTCTTGCAGACACACAAAGAAACACAGACACTCAGCACTTAAACATACATGCACACAGAGAGACACCCACAGAAAAAACACAGACATATACACACACACACAGAGAGACACACAGACATACATACACACACACACCCTCACTGAGACATCTACAGAAAACACACAAAGACATACACACACACCTTTACAGAGACACCCACAGAAAATGTACAAATACATACACACACAAACACACTCTCACAGAGACACCCGCAGAAAATACACAGACATATGCACACACCCTCACAGAGACTTCCACAGAAAACGCACAGACATACACACACACCCTCACAGAGAACCCCACAGAAAATGCACAAAGAAATACGCACACACCCTCACAGAGACATCCACAGAAAATGCACAAAGACATACACACACACACAGGAAACAGACATACATACACACACACACCCTCTCTGAGACATCCACAAAAAACACACAAAGAAATGCACACTCATAGAGACACCAACAAAAGCACACACACCCTCACAGAGTCATCCGCAGAAAATGCATAAAGACATACACACACATCATCACAGAGAGACTCACAGAAAAAAAATACATACACACTCAGAGACATCAACAAAAGCACAAAGACATAAACACAGACACCCACAGAAACACTCACAGGAGGTAAAATTTCTGCACATTGCCATCCCCTAAATCAACAGTGTGTGACATGCATGATAAAAAAAATAATAATAACAGAAATTAAGAGATCACTATTTAAAGAATCATATTTGTAAATGTGCAAACAAAAATACTTTAAATTCAAAATTGTACATTAATGATCTATCAGAATGGGTAGATGAAGAAAAGTACTTTTGAAAGGTTGACATATGTTTGGGGGTCCCCCATTTTCCCTAACCAAGAGCACCACTTCAAATCTGGTGTACAAATGTTCCCATATGTTAGCTATACTTATACATATTTAAAATGCTGTATGTGTTCTATATAGTTTTGGTGGAACCATAAGCCGTGGTACTCAGTCTCAGACCATTAGATCTGGTTAAATGCAGGATTTAGGCTTGTTTGTATGTATTTTAAAATTAAGTCAGCTGTAGTGTAAACTGAACAGTGTTAAGTTAATCTGTCTCATTTCAAACACTAAGCAATCTTAGCCTGAGAGTATAACATTTTCTGTAGATGTAAACATCTTAGTTAAAATGCTTCCTGGCATCTGGAAAGTCCTTGCATAAAGGGGCAGTAAAACTGGAATGTAATTCAAATATATATATATAAATAAAAGAAATCATATCTGCCAAAATGGCATCTACCATTTGTGTATTGAGGAGGAAACATTTCTGCATGGTTTAAAATATAGATTTTCAACAGCATTGTCAAATAATCATAAATACACTGCTGCATATTACTAAAAAGAAAAATGTGTTTTTGGACCCCTGGTCCCACCATACAGCTACCACACTGAAGTTACAATCCGAAATTGCACAAAGAAATAAAATACCTTTACTAAGTCAGTCCTACCTACTCTGGAAATGAAAGTGATCTGCCGTCTGACTCAGGCACACACTGTACAAACTGAAGTCTATCTCACACTGTGCATAGTGGTTTAGTGCACACTCAGAAATCCTCTCAAATGCTAATGCTTTACTCCTTGTAATGACATTTCCCGCACTCAATAGCACTCTGCTGTAGCACCCTCTGGTGGCTGCCAAAATGGAAAAAAAAAATTAAACAATTTTTGTGTTTGCCTCATGGGGCCCCCTGGTCCAGTGGGCCCATGGCAGGAGTCACCCCTGTCACCCACTGATGGCAGCCCTGCCTAATGGTCCCTGCGGGGCAGGCCAAGTAATGCAACTGTATTCCCTATTGGCTTACTCTATGTGCTCTGTACGCTTGGCTGGCCAGTATAGCGAATCAGGATCCAGGGAATGCATAGGCTGTTAGGTGCATGTTTACCAGTAAGCTGGTGCTCATGAGTGCACAACTTTGAGCCAGATTATGAGTGGAGAGCTATTGTTTGTGCGTGAGCGATATCGTGTTTTTGCGTTCAAAAGTTAAAAGTAAATACGAACATGTGAGCGCAATTGCAATTTACAATGGAATGATTACTGCTTCCTCAGAGCCCTGGCTAACTGTTTCACAAAACACATCAATAATACATTACAAAGCACAGTTACACACATAATAACACTGTCTAATAAACATTATTACAAAAAAAATATAGCACAAAAAAGTTATAAAGGCTCAAAAACATGAGGTCTCAGGTGTTAGAGAAAAGTCTGCAAAGGGCTTTAACATATATATATATATATATATATATATATATATATATATATATATATACACACACATGTCTATAGATGTATGTGTGTGTGTATATATATATATATATATATATATATATATATATATATATATATATATATATACACACCGACACTCACCAGTCACTTTATTAGGTACACCTGCTCAATTGCTTGGTAACACAAATTGCTAATCAGCCAATCACATGGCAGCAACTCAATGCATTTAGGCATCTAGATGTGGTGAAGACGACTTGCTGAAGTTCAAACCGAGCATCAGAAAGGGGAAGAAAGGGGATTTAAGTGACTTTGAATGTGGCATGGTTGTGGGTGCCAGGCGGGCTGGTCTGAGTATTTAAAAAAACTGCTGATCTACTGGGATTTTCACACACAACCATCTCTAGGGTTTACAAAGAATAGTCAGAAAAAGAGAAAATATCCAGTGAGCTGCAGGTGTGTGGACAAAGTATGCAGAATACCATCTCTAAAAGCACAACACGTCGAACCTTGAAGCAGATGGGCTACAACAGCAGAAGACCACACCAAGTGCCACTGCTGTCAGCTAAGAACAGGAAACTGAGGCTACAATTCGCATAGGCTCACCAAAATTGGACAATAGAAGATTGGAAAAAAAACGTTGCTTGGTCTGATGAGTCTCGATTTCAGCTGCGACAATCAGATGGTAGGGTCAGAATTTGGCGTAAACAACATGAAAGCATGGATCCATCCTGCCTTGTATCAACGGTTCAGGCTGGTGGTGGTGGTGTAATGGTGTGGGGGATATTTTCTTCGCACACGTTGGGCCCCTTAGTAGCAATTGAGCATTGTTTAAATACCAGGGCCTACCTGAGTATTGTTACTGACCATGTCCATCCCTTTATGACTACAGTGTACCCATCCTCTGATGGCTACTTCCAGCAGGTTAATGCATCATGTCACAAAGCTCAAATCATCTCAAACTAGTTTCTTGAAAATGACGATAGACCGGCAAATGTTGAAATTTGTGACGTAACATACAATCTGCCGGTCTCAATCCGATGCAGATCGATGCTTACGTCATTACAGATGTTCTGAATACACATTCTGTTCTATTTGACACCTTTTCCCATTTATCAAATTTCTAACAGGTACGCTTGTGGCTATTCCGGCCCAGCGTACCTGCTTTTCAATCCGCCACCCTGGAGGCCATGGATGCCATAGAAATCAATGGGAGTCTGAAAGCACCGAAAGTTTATGTTCGCTGCTGCCAAATATCCCATTGATTTCCATGGTTGAAAACAAGTTACGTTTACACCTAACACCATAACATAAACCCCAAATCTAAACACCCCTAATCTGCCGCCCCCGATATCGCCGCAACCTAAATAAAGTTATTAACCCCACTCCCGGACCCCGCCGCTACTAAATAAATGTATTAACCCCCAAACCTCTGGCCTTCCACATCACTACCACTAACTAAACCTATTAACCCCTAAACCGCCAGCCCCCCACATCGCCATAAACTAAATTTAAGCTTTTAACCCCTAAACCTAACAACCCACTAATTTAAATTAAAATTACAACATCCCTATCGTAATATAAGTTAAAACTTACCTGGAGAATTAAAAGAAACTATTAATTAACCTACCCTAACTATTACCTACAATTAAATTAAACATATTTAAAAAATCTAACCCTACTCAAATTATTTAAATCTACTATTTAACCTTATTAAAAATGACTAAATTACCACGCACAAAAAAAGCTAAGTTACAAAAAATAAAAAAATACTAAATTACGAAAAACAAACAAACCACATTATCAAAAATAAAAAAGAATTACACCTAATCTAATAGCCCTATCAAAATAAAAAAGCCACCCCCCAAATACCCCCCCAGCCTACAATAAACTGCCAATGGCCCTTAAAATGGCCTTTTGTGGGGCATTGCCCCAAAGAAATCAGTTTTATTACCTGTAAAAAAAAATACAAACACCCCCCAACAGTAAAACCCACCACCCAACTAACCAACCCCCCCAAATAAAAACCCTATCTAAAATAACCTTAGCTCCTCATTGTCCTGAAAAGGGCATTTGTATGGGCCCAGACCCTAATCTAAAAATAAAACCCACCCAAAAAAAACCTTAAATAAACCTAACACTAAACCCTGATGATCCACTTACAGTTCTTGAAGTCCCGCTTCAAGTCTTCATCCGGGCGGCAAGAAGTCTTCATCCGGGCGCCCTCTTCCATCTTCATCCAGCCGACGAAGTCTTTATCCAGACGGCATCTTCTATCTTCAACCATCCGGCGCAGAGCGGGTCCATCCTGAAGACATCCGGTGCAGAGCTTCTCTTCAATACGGTCGCCGCCATAAACTGGAACTTGAATGCAAGTGACGTCCCTTGCATTCCTATTGGCTGAAAGATTTCAATCAGCCAATAGGATTAGCGCTGCTAAAATCCTATTGGCTGTTCCAATCAGCCAATAGGATATGAGTAGCTCTCATCCTATTGGCCGTTCCAATCAGCCAATAGGATATGAGTAGCTCTCATCCTATTGGCCGTTCCAATCAGCCAATAGGATGAGAGCTCAATCCTATTGGCTGATTGGAATAGCCATTAGGATTTTAGCAGCTTTTTTTATTTTGATAGGGCTATTAAATTAGGTGTAATTCTTTTTTTTATTTTTGATAATGTGGGGTTTTTTTGTGGTAATTTAGTGTTTTTTATTTTTTGTAATTTAGCGTATTTTTTTGTTAATTTTAGTATTTTTTTAATAAGGTTAAATAGTAGATTTAAATAATTTGAGTAGGGTTAGGTTTTTATAATATGTAATTTAGTTTATTTAATTGCTAGTTTAATTTAATTGTAGGATAATAGTTAGGGTAGGTTAATTAATAGTTTAATATAGTTTATTTTAATTCTACAGGTAAGTTTTAATTTATTATAAGATAGGGATGTTGTAATTTTTATTTAAAGTTAGTGATGTTGCGAATTGTTCGCCGCGGCGGGTGAACATTTGCGATGTTCGATCCGCCCCCTATTCGTCATCATTGAGTAATACTTTGATCCTGTACCACACAGTCAGCAGGCACATTCCAGCCAATCAGCAGCAGACCCTCCCTCCCAGACCCTCCTACCTCCTGGACAGCATCCATTTTAGATTCATTCGGAAGCTGCATTCTTAGGGAGAGGAGGGACAGTGTAGCTGCTGCTGATTAATAGGGAAATCTATAGCTAGCCTAGTGTATTCAGTGTCCACTACAGTCCTGAAGGACTCATCTGATCTCTGCTGTAAGGACAGCACCCCAAAAAGTCCTTTTTAGGGCTGCTTTTTTTTTTTTCCTGTGTAATCTAATTGCAGTTGCCTGCCTGCCAGCGTGTGTGCCAGGTTCACAGCGTATACTGTGCCCACTTGCCCAGTGCCACCACTCATATCTGGTGTAACAGTAGTGTAAATTTAAAAAAAGAAAAACTTTTTTGACTGTGAAACATCAGTCTGCTTGTGTAATCTAATTGCAGTTGCCTGCCTGCCCGCGTGTGTGTCAGCCTCACAGCGTATACTGTGCCCACTTGCCCAGTGCCACCACTCATATCTTGTTTAATAGTAGTGTAAGTGTACATTAAAAAAAAAAAAAACTTTTTTGACTGTGAAACATCAGTCTGCTTTTTTGTGTCGGGCTCACAGCGTATACTGTGCCCACTTGCCCAGTGGCACCACTCATATCTTGTTTAATAGTAGTGTAAGTGTACATTTTAAAAAAAAAACTTTTTTGACTGTGAAACATCAGTCTGCTTTTTTTGTGTCAGGCTCACAGCATATACTGTACCCACTTGCCCAGTGCCACCACTCATATCTTGTTTAATAGTAGTGTAAGTGTACATTTAAAAAAAAAAACTTTTTTGACTGTGAAACATCAGTCTGCTTTTTTTGTGTCAGGCTCACAACATATACTGTGCCCACTTGCACAGTGGCACCACTCATATCTTGTTTAATAGTAGTGTAAGTGTACATTTAAAAAAAAAAAACATTTTGGACTGTGAAACATCAGTCTGCTTTTTTGTGTCAGGCTCACAGCGTATACTGTGCCCACTTGCCCAGTGGCACCACTCATATCTTGTTTAATAGTAGTGTAAGTGTACATTTTAAAAAAAAAAACTTTTTGGACTGTGAAACATCAGTCTGCTTTTTTGTGTCAGGCTCACAGCGTATACTGTGCCCACTTGCCCAGTGGCACCACTCATATCTTGTTTAATAGTAGTGTAAGTGTACATTAAAAAAAAAAAAAAAACTTTTTGGATTGTGAAACATCAGTCTGCTTTTTTGTGTCAGACTCACAGCGTATACTGTGCCCACTTGCCCAGTGCCACCACTCATATCTTGTTTAATAGTAGTGTAAGTGTACATTTAAAAAAAAAAAACTTTTTGGACTGTGAAACATCAGTCTGTTTTTTTGTGTCAGGCTCACAGCGTATACTGTGCCCACTTGCCCAGTGGCACCACTCATATCTTGTTTAATAGTAGTGTAAGTGTACATTTAAAAAAAAATGACAGGCAGAGGCAGGCCATCCCGCAGGTGCCGTCGTGGTCGTGGTTCTGTGATTCCCTTTGGCCCTAGAATAATGCCCAGTGTTCAGAGGCCACGTACCATGAACTCGAAAAAGTTCTGAGGACATAGTTGACTTTTTAACACAGGACACCCAATCTTCTACAGCTTCCTCTCGGAACCTTGACGCACCATCCTCCTCCAGCTTATCTTCGGGCACCTCTCAAGTTACCACTCGCCCGCCTGCCGCCACCACCAACACTAGCACCACAGCTGCTTCACTTGATCTGTCAGAGGAGTTATTTACACATCAGTTTGAAGAAATGAGTGATGCGCAACCATCATTGACAGAGGATGTAGATAACAGTGATATGTCTCAGTCAGGCAGCATTACAGACATGGACGTACGGTGTGATGATGATGTTGTACCCGCTGCTGCTTCCTTTATTGAGTTGTCAGATACAAGTGAAGCGGTTGATGATGACGATGCGTCCGTGGATGTCACGTGGGTGCCCGCTAGAAGAGAAGTAGAACAGGGGGAAAGTTCAGATGGGGAGACAAAGAGGAGGAGATGAGTTGGAAGCAGGGGGAGGTCGTCGCAAAGAGCTAGCGGCACAGTCAGACAGCATGCATCGGCACCCAGGGTCAGCCAGACAGCACGCCAATCAACGCATGCTGTTGCCACCACCAGAATGCAGTCATCGCAGAGCTCAGCAGTGTGGCATTTTTTTTGTGTGTCTGCCTCTGACAACAGCGATGCCATTTGCAACCTGTGCCAAAAGAAACGGAGTCGTGGGAAGTCCAACACCCACCTAGGTACAACTGCTTTGCGAAGGCACATGATCGCACATCACAAACGCCTATGGGATCAACACATGAGTACAAGCAGCACACAAACTCAAAGCCGCCATCTTCCTCCTGGTCCAGCATCTTCAGCCACGTCAACCACTGCTGTCCTCCTTGCCCCTCTCAACCATCCGCCACTCCGTGTCTCGCCTTGAGCAGTTCCTGCTCATCACCAGCCCACAGTCAGGTGTCTGTTAAGGACATGTTTGAGCGTAAGAAGCCAATGTCACAAAGTCACCCCCTTGCCCGGCGTCTGACAGCTGGCTTGTCTGAACTCTTAGCCCGCCAGCTTTTACCATACAAGCTGGTGGAGTCTGAGGCGTTCAAAAAATTTGTAGCTATTGGGACACCGCAGTGGAAGGTACCCGGCCGAAATTTCTTTGCACAAAAGGCAATTCCCAACCTGTACTCGATTGTGCAAAAGGAAGTAATGGCATGTCTGGCACACAGTGTTGGGGCAAGGGTCCATCTGACCACTGATACCTGGTCTGCAAAGCATGGTCAGGGCAGGTATATCACCTACACTGCGCATTGGGTAAACCTGCTGACGGCTGCCAAGCATGGAATGCGTGGCTCTGCAGAGAAGTTGGTGACACCACCACGACTTGCAGGTAGGCCTGCTGCCACCTCCTCTACTCCTCCTACTCCATCCTCTTCCATAACCTCCTTGGCTGAGTCCTCTTCTGTTGCTACGTCTTGCTCCACATCAACGGCATCCCCCAGCTTCCCAGGTACTATTCCACATCCCGGATACGGCAGTGTCACGCCGTCTTGGGGTTGACTTGCCTGAAAGCAGAGAGTCACACCGGACCAGCACTCCTGTCCGCCCTGAATGCACAGGTGGATCAGTGGCTGACTCCGCACCAACTGGAGATCGGCAAAGTGGTTAGTGACAACGGAAGCAATTTGGTGGCGGCATTGAATTTGGGCAAGTTGACACATGTGCCGTGCATGGCACATGTGTGTAATCTGATCGTACAACGCTTTGTGCATAAGTACCCAGGCTTACAGGACGTCCTGAAGCAGGCCAGGAAGGTGTGTGGCCATTTCAGGCGTTCCTACACGGCCATGGCGCACTTTTCAGATATCCAGCGGTGAAACAACATGCCAGTGAGGCGCTTGATTTGCGACAGCCCGACACGTTGGAATTCAACACTCCTAATGTTCGACTGCCTGCTCCAACAAGAAAAAGCCGTTAACGACTATTTGTATGACCGGGGTGCTAGGACAGCCTCTGCAGAGCTGGGAATTTTTTTGCCATGTTACTGGACGCTCATGCCCAATGCCTGTAGGCTCATGCATCCTTTTGAAGAGGTGACAAACCTAGTCAATCGCACCGAAAGCACCATCAGCGACATCATACCATTTGTTTTCTTCCTGGAGCGTGCCCTGCGAAGAGTGCTGGATCAGGCCATAGATGAGCATGAAGAGGAAGAGTTGTGGTCACCATCACCACCAGAAACAGCCTTATCAGCATTGCTTGCTGGACCAGCAGCAACGCTGGAAGAGGATTGTGAGGAAGAGGAGTCAGAGCAGGAATGTGGCTTTGAGGAGGAGCAGGAAGACCAACCACAACAGGCATCCCAGGGTGCTCGTTGTCACCTATCTGGTACCCGTTGTGTTGTACGTGGCTGGGGGGAAGAAGATACCTTCAGGAGATTACTGAGGACAAGGAACAGGACATGAGTAGCTCGGCATCCAACCTTGTGCAAATGGGGTCTTTCATGCTGTCGTGCCTGTTGAGGGACCCTCATATAAAAAAGCTGAAGGAGAATGACCTGTACTGGGTGTCCACGCTACTAGACCCCCGGTATAAGCATAAAGTGCCTGAAATGTTACCGAATTACCGCAAGTCGGAAAGGATGCAGCAGTTCCAAAAGTAATTAAAAAGTAAGCTTTACACAGCGTATAAGGGTGATGTCACAGCAAAACGGGAATCTAACAGGGGAACAGGTGAAAGTAATCATCCTCCTCCCATGACCACGCCGGCAAGGACAGGACGCTTTACAGACGTGTTGTTGATGGAGGACATGCAGAGCTTTTTAAGTCCTATGCATTGCCACAGCCCTTCGGGGTCCACCCTCAGAGAACGACTCGACTGACAGGTAGCAGACTACCTCGCCTTAACTGCAGATCTCGACACTCTGAGGAGCGATGAACCCCTTGACTACTGGGTGTGCAGGCTTGACCTGTGGCCTGAGCTATCCCAATTTGCGATAGAACTTCTGGCCTGCCCCGCTTCAAGTGTCCTGTCAGAAAGGACCTTCAGTGCAGCAGGAGGTATTGTCACTGAGAAGAGAAGTCGCCTAGGTCAAAAAAGTCTAGATTACCTCACCTTTATTAAGATGAATGAGGGATGGATCCCGAAGGGACTGACATTGGGCGATACATTCGACTAAAAAAGGCCTGATAAGATGAGCTGCCTTGGGCTAAAAATGGTCCACACGCTGGTGTATTTTATCTCTGAATGCCGGATGACTTGCGTGACTTATCCGCCAACAACTAGGGCTCAAGCCGCAATGTTTTAGGGCACTTTCTGCCTGGGAAACAAACATCAATTTTTTCTGGCTGCAACAATACCTAATTTTTCAGGCATGTGTACATGCCTAATTTTTCTGGACCCTGGTGCAGCACTGTGGCTTCAAAAACCAAACCAAACCAATAAAAAAGGCACATAACAGGGATTAAACTGATAGGAATAGTACTACTTAACACACCACTCCTATCTGGTGGCACAGTAGATTGCACGCGCAGTGCCCCAAATTTGAAGTAGGAGGACCGACCAAGCATCTTTTTCCATCTCCCGGTTCCTAAAATCTATGCCATATACACGTCCCCTGATAGGGGACGTAACAGGGATTAAACTGATAGGAATAGTATTACTTAACACACCTTATAATAACGCAGAGAGAGGCAATGCAGAGAGAGGAGTCTGAAGAAGAGGAGTCAGAGGAGGAAGGTGGCTTTGAGGAGGTGGAAGACCAAACACAGCAGGCATCCCAGGGGGCTTGTTGTCACCTTTCGGGGACCCTTGGTGTTGTACGTGGCTGGGTGGAGGAAGAGACCTTCAATGACATCAGTGAGGACAAGGAACGGGACATGGCTAGCTTGGTATCCAACCTTGTGCAAATGGGGAGTTTGCGGTTGTGCAAATGGACTGTTTGCGGTTGTTTACGGTGCGTTAAACGGGGAGTTTGGTCTGTCACTGTGAAGCGGGCGTAACTCTTACACTACCTGATCAATACAACATCATACCTGATGTTTTAAAGCACGTTATTCCAAACAATTTAGGAATGTTAGGTTTATGCCCTTTATGGATTAAAACCAGACTCTGTATCAACTATGTAATTTTCCGTGGGAGTTTTGCCATGGATCCCCCTCCGGCATGCCACAGTCCAGGTGTAAGTCCCCTTGAAACAACTTTTCCATCACTATTGTGGCCAGAAAGAGTCCCTGTGGGTTTTAAAATTCGCCTGCCTATTGAAGTCAATGGCGGAAGTTCGCATTCGCGGTTTGCGAATGCAAAATTTTATATTCGCGACATCACTATTAGCGAGTTGTTAGGTTTAGGTGTTAATAGCTTAATTTAGTTCATGGCGATGTGGGGGGCTGGCGGTTTAGGGGTTAATAGGTTTAGTTAGTGGTAGTGATGTGGGAGGCCAGAGGTTTAGGGGTTAATACGTTTATTTAGTGGCGGCGGGGTCCGGAGAGGGGTTAATAACTTTGTTTAGGTGGCGGCGGGGTCCGGGAGCGGCGGGATAGGGGTTAATACATTTTAGTATAGTGGCGGAGTTGAGTGACAGGGTATAAATAAAGTTGGTAAAAAGTCGAATAGATGCGAGATCGATGACTGCTAGTTAACAACATTCCAATGCTCATCGCCCCGTACTTGGTGCGCATCTTTTTGCCGGGTTTTTTATAAATATGGAGAGCGTATTGAGATATGTGGCTGCGATGTTAGGCGAGCGTATTGATGCTGTCGAATGCAACACAGTTGACGGCTTGATAGATATCCCCCAATGAGTTCACTGTACTCCAAAGGCCTCAAAGTCACCAGATCTCATTTCAAAAGAGCACATTTGGGTTGTGGTGGAACGGGAGATTTTCATCATGGAGGCACAGCTGACAAATCTACAGCAACTGCGTGATGCTATCTGTCAATATGGACCACAATGTCTGAGGAATGTTTCCAACACCTTGTTGAATCAATGCCACGAAGAATTAAGGCAGTTCTGAAGGTAAAAGGGGGTCCAACCCGGCACTAGCAAAGTGTACCTAATAAAGTGGCCGGTGCGTGTGTATGTATATATATATATATACTGTATGTGTGTATATATATATTTATATGTGTATATATGCATTTACAGACATATATACACATGAATACACATGTACACATAAAACATATATATATATATATATATATATATATATATATATATATATATATATATATATATACAGTATATATATGTGCATTGGAGACATTTGCAGTTAAAGGGACAGTCTATTCAAAATTAAACTGTCATGATTCAGATAGGGCATGAAATGTTAAGCTTTGTTCTCTTGATATTCTTTGTTGAAAGCTAAACCTAGATAGGGTCATATGCTAATTTCTAAGCCCTTGAAGGCTGCCTCTTATCTCTGTGGATTTTGACAGTTTTTTACTGCTAGACAGCGCTAGTTCATGTGCACTGATTGGCTAAATTGCAAGTCTGTCAAAAGAACTGAAATAAGGGGGCAGTTTGCGGAGGCTTAGATACAAGGTAATCACAGAGGTAAAACGTGTATTAATATAAATATTGATTATGCAAAACTGGGGAATGGGTAATAAAGGGATTATCTATCTTTATAAACAATAAAAATCCGGATGTTGACTGTCCCTTTAAGTAGATGAAAACATGTAAAAGCATATTTATGTAATAATCATATTTAATAAAGTGCTATACTGTGTATTTACTGTAAACATTTGACATTCCAATGTTCTGTAGATAGAGTATGTTCTAAGTATTTATAGATATATATTCCTATATACTGTATATCTGTATATATCAATACCTATATATAATTATATATATATATAGGCCTCTATTTATCAAGGTCTGGCGGACCTGATCCGATAGTGCGGATCAGGTCCGCCAGACCTCGCTGAATACGGAAATACACTCTCCGTATTCAGCATTGCACAGGCAGCTCACAAGAGCTGCTGGTGCAACGGCCGCCAGCAGGGGGTGTCAATCAACCCGATCGTACTCGATCGGGTTGATTTCCGGCGATGTCTGTCCGCCTGCTCAGAGCAGACGGACAGGTTATGGAGCAGCGGTCTTTGTGACCGCTGTTTCGGAGCTTGATAGATAGCCCCATAGTGTACCTAAATACCATCAAATATATACAGAACTATGAATAAATAGAACATATTCTGTTACGTGCAGAACAATGAAATGGGTCATTTGCATATTTTCATGTGGGGTTAGCGCACGAGTAAGGTGTTCAGTTTCGTTTTCCACTTTATTTCTCCATTGCCTTCTATGAGGGAATGTTATTGTGCGTGATATTCTAAGTTCGCGATTTTGCACACATTGGATTAGCGTGCAAGCGATTACTCTTTACTTTCAACTCATAATACAAGCGCAACCCAACGTGAGCAAAAAGCCAAACTTCTAGTACAGTTAACGCTGTAGCGGAGCATTAAATAGCGCTCCACTTGTGATTAGGCCCTTTATCAGTAGGCGCTTCTATACACACATTATATACAATTAAAGGGACATAAAACCAATATTTGTTTCTTTTATGATTCAGACAGAACAAATCATTCTAAACAACTTTTCAATTTACTTCTATGACCATTTGTTTAATTCTCTTGGGTTCACTCGCTCTCTTTGTGTCCTTTGCTGTAAAGCATACCTAGGTAGGCTCAGGCAGGCTGGGAGCTAAAGACATCAGGTGAGTCAATGACAATAGGCTTATGTATGTAGCTAGCTCCCATTAGTGCCCTGCTGCTTCTGAGACTACCTAGGTATGCTTTTCAGCAAAGGACACAAAGCGAATGAAGCAAATGTGATAATAGAAGTAAATTGGAAATAATAAAGATTTCTTTTGTTCTTACTTTACTATCTCATTATTATGTAATTATATAACTACCAGGCGCAACTGCAGACACCGGCTCTGGCAGACCCTGTGCAGGAACCAATGGGATACTCTGTTTTATTTCTACTGGTGTTGTAAAGTCCTGTGCAGGAACCAATGGGATACTCTGTTTTATTTCTACCAGTGTTATAAAGTCCTGTGCAGGAACCAATGAGATACTCTGTTTTATTTCTACCTGTGTTGTAAAGTCCTGTGCAGGAACCAATGGGATACTCTGTTTTATTTCTACCTGTGTTGTAAAGTCCTGTGCAGGAACCAATGGGATACTCTGTTTTATTTCTACCGGTGTTATAAAGTCCTGTGCAGGAACCAATGGGATACTCTGTTTTATTTCTACCTGTGTTGTAAAGTCCTGTGCAGGAACCAATGGGATACTCTGTTTTATTTCTACCTGTGTTGTAAAGTCCTGTGCAGGAACCAATGGGATACTCTGTTTTATTTCTACCTGTGTTGTAAAGTCCTGTGCAGGAACCAATGGGATACTCTGTTTTATTTCTACCTGTGTTGTAAAGTCCTGTGCAGGAACCAATGGGATACTCTGTTTTATTTCTACCGGTGTTGTAAAGTCCTGTGCAGGAACCAATGGGATACTCTGTTTTATTTCTACCTGTGTTGTAAAGTCCTGTGCAGGAACCAATGGGATACTCTGTTTTATTTCTACCGGTGTTATAAAGTCCTGTGCAGGAACCAATGAGATACTCTGTTTTATTTCTACCGGTGTTGTAAAGTTCTGTGCAGGAACCAATGGGATACTCTGTTTTATTTCTACCTGTGTTGTAAAGTCCTGTGCAGGAACCAATGGGATACTCTGTTTTATTTCTACCTGTGTTGTAAAGTCCTGTGCAGGAACCAATGGGATACTCTGTTTTATTTCTACCGGTGTTATAAAGTCCTGTGCAGGAACCAATGGGATACTCTGTTTTATTTCTACCTGTGTTGTAAAGTCCTGTGCAGGAACCAATGGGATACTCTGTTTTATTTCTACCGGTGTTGTAAAGTCCTGTGCAGGAACCAATGGGATACTCTGTTTTATTTCTACTGGTGTTGTAAAGTCCTGTGCAGGAACCAATGGGATACTCTGTTTTATTTCTACCGGTGTTGTAAAGTCCTGTGCAGGAACCAATGGGATACTCTGTTTTATTTCTACCTGTGTTGTAAAGTCCTGTGCAGGAACCAATGGGATACTCTGTTTTATTTCTACCGGTGTTATAAAGTCCTGTGCAGGAACCAATGGGATACTCTGTTTTATTTCTACCGGTGTTATAAAGTCCTGTGCAGGAACCAATGAGATACTCTGTTTTATTTCTACCGGTGTTGTAAAGTTCTGTGCAGGAACCAATGGGATACTCTGTTTTATTTCTACCTGTGTTGTAAAGTCCTGTGCAGGAACCAATGGGATACTCTGTTTTATTTCTACCTGTGTTGTAAAGTCCTGTGCAGGAACCAATGGGATACTCTGTTTTATTTCTACCTGTGTTGTAAAGTCCTGTGCAGGAACCAATGGGATACTCTGTTTTATTTCTACCTGTGTTGTAAAGTCCTGTGCAGGAACCAATGGGATACTCTGTTTTATTTCTACCTGTGTTGTAAAGTCCTGTGCAGGAACCAATGGGATACTCTGTTTTATTTCTACCGGTGTTATAAAGTCCTGTGCAGGAACCAATGGGATACTCTGTTTTATTTCTACCTGTGTTGTAAAGTCCTGTGCAGGAACCAATGGGATACTCTGTTTTATTTCTACCGGTGTTATAAAGTCCTGTGCAGGAACCAATGAGATACTCTGTTTTATTTCTACCGGTGTTGTAAAGTTCTGTGCAGGAACCAATGGGATACTCTGTTTTATTTCTACCTGTGTTGTAAAGTCCTGTGCAGGAACCAATGAGATACTCTGTTTTATTTCTACCGGTGTTGTAAAGTTCTGTGCAGGAACCGATGGGATACTCTGTTTTATTTCTACCTGTGTTGTAAAGTTCTGTACAGGAACCAATGGGATACTCTGTTTTATTTCTACCTGTGTTGTAAAGTCCTGTGCAGGA
>NC_069509.1:201059191-201061691 GCF_027579735.1 Bombina bombina
AGGTTGAGCGCTGTCAGATTTTAACAGATTTTTAGGCATTTAAATGTCAGTAGTTAAGAGTTTTATGGTACAACGCCATAACATAATACTCATAACTAAAGTGCTAAAAAGTACACTAACACCCATAAACTACCTATTAACCCCTAAACCGAGGGGTTATAAAATAAACCCTAAGATAGCTACAATATAACTAATAGATACATTGTATCTATCTTAGGGTTTATTTTTATTTTACAGGTAAGTTTGTATTTATTTTAACTAGGTACAATAGTTATTAAGTAGCTATTAACTATTTAATAACTACCTAGCTAAAATAAATACACATTTACCTGTAAAATAAATCCTAACCTAAGTTACACTAGCACCTAACACTACAAATAATTAAATAAATTAACTAAATTAAATACAATTACCTAAATTAAATTAAATTAGCTAAAGTACAAAACCCCCCCACTAAATTACAGAAAATAATAAACAAATTACAGATATTTAAACTAATTACACCTAATCTAATAGCCCTATCAAAATAAAAAAATCCCCCCCCCCAAAATAAAAAAAAAACCCTAGCCTAAACTAAACTACCAATAGCCCTTAAAAGGGCCTTTTGCGGGGCATTGCCACAAAGTAATCAGCTCTTTTACCTGTAAAAAAAATACAAACAACCAACCCCCCAACAGTAAAACCCACCACCCACACAACCAACCCCCCAAATAAAACCCTAACTAAAGAAACCTAAGCTCCCCATTGCCCTGAAAAAGGCATTTGGATGGACATTGCCCTAAAAATAAAACCCACCCAATAATACACCCTTAAAAAAACCTACCACTAACCCCCTGAAGATCGACTTACCGGGAGACGTCTTCATCCAAGCCGGGCCGAAGACCTCAACGAAGCCGGGAGAAGTCTTCATCCAAGCCGGGCGAAGTGGTCCTCCAGCCGGGCAGAAGTCTTCATCCAGACGGCATCTTCCAATCAGCCAATAAAATGTGAGCTCAATCCTATTGGCTGATTAGATCAGCCAATAGGATTGAAGTTCAATCCTATTGGCTGATTGCATCAGCCAATAGGATTTTTTCTACCTTAATTCCGATTGGCTGATAGAATTCTATCAGCCAATCGGAATCTAAGGGATGCCATCTTGGATGACGTCACTTAAAGGTAGCTTCATTCAGCTTTAGTCGTTGGATGAAGAGGATGCTCCGCGTCGGATGTCTTGAAGATGGACCCGCTCCGCGCCGGATGGATGAAGACTTCTGCCCGTCTGGAGGACCACTTGGCCCGGCTTGGATGAAGACTTCTCCCGGCTTCGTTGAGGACTTCGGCCCGGCTTGGATGAAGATGTCTCCCGGTAAGTCGATCTTCAGGGGGTTAGTGTTAGGTTTTTTTAAGGGTGTATTGGGTGGGTTTTATTTTTAGGTTAGGAATTGGGCGGCAAAAGAGCTAACTGCCCTTTTAATGGCAATGCCCATCCAAATGCCCTTTCAGGGCAATGGGGAGCTTAGGTTTTTTTAGATAGTATTTTATTTAAGGGGTTGGTTGTGTGGATGGTGGGTTTTACTGTTGGGGGGGTTGTTTGTATTTTTTTTACAGGTAAAAGAGCTGATTACTTTGGGGCAATGCCCCACAAAAGGCCCTTTTAAGGGATATTGGTAGTTTAGTTTAGGCTAGGGTTTTTTTTATTTGGGGGGGGGTTATCTTAATAGGATTAGGTGTAATTAGTTTAAATATCTGTAATTTGTTTATTATTTTATGTAATTTAGTGGGGGGGGGGTTGTACTTTAGCTAATTTAATTTAGGTAAATGTATTTCAGTTAATTTTTTTAATTATATTGTAGTGTTAGGTGTTAGTGTAACTTAGGTTAGGTTTTATTTTACAAATACTTTTGTATTTATTTTAGCTAGGTAGTTATTAAATAGTTAATAACTATTGAATAACTATTCTACCTAGTTAAAATAAAAACAAACTTGCCTTTAATATAAATATTTATTTTATAGGTAAGTATTTAGTTTTAAATAGGAATAATTTAGTTAATGATAGGAATATTTATTTAGATTTATTTAAATTATATTTAAGTTAGGGGGTGTTAGGTTTAAGGTTAGACTTAGGTTTAGGGGTTAATGACTTTAATATAGTGGCGGCGACGTTGGGGGCAGCAGATTAGGGGTTAATAAATGTAGGTTGCGGCGACATTGGAGGCGGCAAATTAGGGGTTAATAAATATAATGTAGGTGTCGACGATGTTTGGGGCAGCAGATTAGGGGTTCATAACTATAATGTAGGTGGTGGCGGTGTCTGGAACGGCAGATTAGGGGTTAATAATATAATGTAGGTGTCTATGATGTCGGGGGTGGCAGATTAGGGGTTAATAAGTGTAAGATTAGGGGTGTTTAGACTCGGGGTTCATGTTAGGGTGTTAGGTGTAGACATAACTTTTCTTTCCCCATAGGAATAAATGGAACTGCGTTAGTGAGTTTTACGCTGGTTTTTTGCAGGTGTTAG